>NC_134026.1:6889970-7199209 GCF_964204645.1 Tubulanus polymorphus
AAAGAATTTCGTTAAAAATGTAATAATTCGTTAGAAAAATTCATTGATTTCGACGTTCTATTGAATAGATATCACATTTTCAAATCAAATGATTTACAAGAAATCATATTAACATGTACCTTAGATAGACACATTTTCAGAGAGAGAGTGAGAGATTTACAAAAAAAATCATTGTTCGAAATTTTTGGTTCTATTAATGATTAATTCGATTTATTTTAATTCTATGCACAACGTCTTAGATGCTTATTGGCGCTGGATACAAGTTCGTAGTATAATCATAATAGAAAAACTGCCTGCTCCAAAGAAAAGACAATATACCTTATAACCAAAACTATACCCCATCCAAAACAATCAAGCATTTATCCAACTTATTTGCAAATTTATGACGATGTGAGTCGAGTAGATACACAATGTCCGTGTTGAATGAATATTAGAAAGAAATCACACAATAAATTCAGTATAAGGTTAGTGTATAGACGTCTGATGATGGCTGATAGTCTTTAGCCGAAAATCAGAAAATGAACCTTCATTGTAAAATTCATATAACTATCCTTCGTCCATATCTCCATATTCCGCAGTCCTCAGTACTCTGCCATCTGAAAAATCATTTTGTAAGATTATATTTCCCATCAGACCAGTTTGTATTATCATCATTATTATTATCTTTATCGCTCCATATTTTCACAAAATTTCGAGCACAGAAAAAGAAATACATTATTATCACATACACGTATATTACACACATAACAGCATTACAGGGGTTCGGATTAAAAATTTACTTCGAGTTGATAAAGCTCATTCAGTTTGTACGACTGCGATAAAATACGAATTATCTATTTTATATTATATTTATATCTATTCAAGAACTGTTCTTCTTTGGCTGAATTTATTGCGGCATTTCTCTCTAATATCTGTTGTATTCTATGAGCTCAGTTACATCGAACTCATGCTGATTGATAATTAATGCGTGATATTCATATGAAATAGATATGATTAGGAAATGCGCTGATGTTTAATTACTAATTCATCAAACATTATTCGTGATATTTCACTATCGGACGAATTCATCTTTAAATCACGTACGTTCTACGTTAATCAATACAACTATCTATACCGTTAACTAGTACTGTATGTACTACGCAATAATGAAAGGTTTGCTGCAATACGATGTCGCTCATTAATATATCTGTGCAATTAAGTGTGATATGTTAATCACGTCGAGAACGCTGCGTTAATTATCAGTGATTAGTTTTAAAGACGTTGCTCGTTATCTGCGTCTAATGCTGCGGCAGCATTGTCTCGCCGCTGATGCTAGGTAACAGCGTGTCCGCTGACAGTCACATGGCAACCAACAGCTGGCCGCCGACCGATCTATATCTCCACTTCTCGCCAATCGACGTCCACAAGTTTAAAGAGTTTATTCTTAAACGTTTTGAAGACATTTTATGAATGTCATATACAAGCAATGTAATACTTAAACAAATAAAGAAATATCAAATTAAGGCATAAATACGGAGCAGGCGCCTGTAAAGTGGCTTGTGGCTTAAGTGGTGTTTAATCTGTTTTCATAAAGGACAAGTCGAACTTAACCGTTTTAAGCTTTGGATTTCTCATCAAACTCCACCATGGTTAACTTAAACCAATCTTAATTGTTACTTTGCTAATTATACACCGCGGATTTACATCAATCGGTTTTTGAGCAAGGTGACCCCTGGGATATGATAATTTGTATATGCAAAATACCCGTAGTCAGTTCTATAGACCAAACTCAAATACCTGGCAGGGTTAACTTAACTAATACTCTACTGAGTTATCAACCCTTAAGGGCTAAAATTGAGACTTGTCTCTAAAACCGTCCCTTGGTATTACTGACAAGCATCAACACAACAACAGCGAGACTTTATAATAGAGACAATGTCTGATTTGTGGTGACACGTTCTAGGCAGCCGGTCCACCGTATAGAAGACCCGTCGTGAATCGAAATTCTATCCCTGACCAACGTCCGAAACAAAATTGTATCCATAATTATGCGGCTATAGTTTTGGAAAACAACGAAATCAAATGAAAGTATTGAATAACAAACAATCTTCCGAATAATGGACGCGATTTCAAATCGTATCTTCATGATCTGTGTAATTATGCGGTAGCCAGAGACATCAGACGACTTTCTCTTAGTAACCAGCGACTGAATATATCATACATATCTCAATTATCAATATCATATTAAATATCATCGATACGGAGCGTCAGAAAATATCAAATATCAAATAGGCCTACGTGATACCTGTGCGAGAGAGCTGTATGGAATTGAAATGCTTCAGGCTGTACGCATAAAGGCAATAGATCAATTTACTTTGATTTTCATTGCAATTGTCGAAACGTATTTTGTACTAGAGCAAAAACAAAGGACTAGTTGTGAATTAGAGTTGAATTAGTTAGTTTTCAATTACATTTCGGATATTCTAAAACTTTAAATTCCAGCTCCACAGTATTTATAGGTTGATTGATTCCGAGTGAAAATCAGTTCATTTTCAATGTTTCCAAGGCCTGCAAAAAGTTAATAACTAGAAAGGTGATGACAAAAGGTCTGTAGTCACCCCTGTCACCCCTGTATTTGTTTATCTTTTTTTCAAAGTCAGTTGTGAAAATCTTATAAAAAGGCTTAATAGATTTAGGCGCAAAGTTATAGATTAAAAGACCACGCCGATAGAGTCGATTGTGATTTCTTTTACTGTAATTTGTCCGTTTGTGTCATGGTGTAAAAAGTCCGTTGTTACCACTGTATTTATAAGTACTCAGTTTCAAAAGTTGTTTAAGTCTGACATGCCCCTTATCGGCATCTGGTCCCCGACATTAAGAGCCATTTCTGAAAACACATCGAAGGTTCACTCCGGTCTTTTGCGCCGCTGACATCGGGGTGTAATTTTAACACAAGCATTTCCAGTAAATCCTGATCCGCTAGACGAGGTTGGGAAATGGCGCGTGGCTTTATTCAACTCGCTCCTGCACTAATCGACATTTCCAGACCAACGCAAACAGAATCGCTGATCCTGACAAAAAAAGACGTTGTTAATATTTTGCAGAAAATCTGCAGTCTTTTCCAGGTGCAAAAATATTGATCATCTCTTCATGTCTAATCCCCGCAATGGAAGAAGCAATATCCAACAAGTTATTACACTGAAGACCGACACCAAAGAAAAATAGAAACCATCCACGATCTTACAATTCTGAATTTTTATTGTATACTTCATCTACATTCAAACTCGGCTATGTCGTCATTTAGACATCTCGATTTTCATTCCTTATTAGTGTATTTGTAATTAAACGTACTAAAATTTTAAGGATGAGGATATATCATTCGGATAAGCAGTCACATTACTGAAATCGTCTTTATTCTTGGGTCCTAATTTGTATGCGCAATTCATTTTACTCATTGTCGCCACATTACTGACGTCATCTTCATTTTAGTGCCAATTTGTATTTCCAAATCAGTTTCCTAAGTCTTAATTTGGATAAGTCGTCACATTACTGACATTGTGTCTATTTTTAAGTTCCAATTCAAATTTCCAATTCAATTTGCAAAGTGTAAGTCGTCACTGAAGTCATCTTTTACAATTTTTTGTCCTAATTTGTATTTCTAAGTATAAGTCAGGATTTGGATAAGTCGTCACACTGCTGAAGTCGTCCCTATTTTACTATCATTTTTCCAATTCAACTAACTATGTGTAAGTCTTCATTTGGATAAATCGTCAGCATAATGATCATCACAGCTTCGACGACTTCAGTGCGATCAAAGTAAATCTTTACTTTATCCATAATATGTTTATTGAAGAGAAGTCAAGATGGATTTTCTTTGCTGACCACAAGTGCCGACTGAAAGAAAACTGGTGGCGCCGAGCACTTCCGGCATCAAATACTGAACAATTGAACATAAGAAATATTTCTTGTAAGCAACAAAAAACCTTCATTTCATTGTTGAAAGGAATTACACAGACTTTTAGCGTTAACCAGCGAGCGAGCGTAATTACCGGTAAAATCGGGCGAATAGTTGCAAAAAGCTTGTAATTTGTGATTGTATCGTTTTAAGTACAATAGTAAATTGGCTGCGAATACAGAACCAGGTCCGCGATCCTAAAACACAACTCAATGATTAAGTGCAGCCGGCAGCTCATCGGGGGATCTACTTCATTGTGACAATAGTTATCAGCTTGTCGTCCTCCTCGACGTATACAATCAACTAGCGTTTGTTGTTGATCTGAAGTCGTCTGGCACCGGGTCCATCGACCGCAACCCATTTCGCACATCGACCGCCGGCTAGTTTGCACCGAGCATCGGCCAGTCCACACCGTCCGTGACCCAGTCCGTGCCGTACTGCTACTGAATAGTGCATTTTTGACAATCATTCACCACACCTGCCTGGTCACCACCATACTGACTTGACTAACGTATAAATCTTATCCACCACTAGAGCTCAGTGGTGTTGTGATTAGGCTAGAGGCTGGGCTTATCGATTAGCCAGATAAATAGTTGACCTAATTTTGCATTTTTCTCGTGAAAAATTGCCCTTTTTAAATGACAAACTGCTGCTGTAAATTGCTGCCTACGGGTTTGAACCCAGTAATTAGTCTGATTGAGTTTCAAGCCCTTCCGCAGCTTGTGCTAGACCTATCAGGGGATATGAAGTTCATAGCCCAAAGCAACACAATGAATTCGGGAAAAAAGTTAATCATAGAAAATGATTAAAAAGATCAGAATCTTTGTCTAGATGTCTAAGACGAGGTCGAGTGTAGGGTAAGATTTATAACCTGGTCCCAGTTGCACAGTCGTGACTGTTTTTACGTCCAAAATGTTCTTAGATCTTACATGACCTCGGGGCTAGTCTTAATCTGTTAGATTATCTATAGACCCAAAACGGCCCTAGACTGGTCTTAAGTTTCTATAACTAAGTTCTTAAAACTAAGCGGTGACCGCGAAACTGGCCCTTCGGCCAGTAATAAATATACTGGAATGACAAAGTGAGATTTGAAAAATGAAGTCAAGATTCGAAAATTGTTTAAACATTGAACTCGTAGAGAATCAAGCTCTACAAAATATGGCATGGTTTTGGACAACAATGCCACCCGAGTTCAGATAACGATCAGCGTGAATTCCTAATTATCAATTATCCATCATCAATTATGCAATTCAAAACTTAACGGATATAAGAAACATCGGGTAGCGTATAATTCTAGGCCCGTCTCTCACCTGGCCTCCACCGCCCTGTCTATTGGTACCAGGGCCAGGGCAGCTGATCCTATCGTCTCCTAGATAATGAACTCGATTAATTAGACATTACACGATGCTCAGTGTGCGCCATTGTTATCTTGTCAATTCAATTTCAAGTTTACCAACAGTCGTGATTGTTGAATATAGTTACTCTTATTAACGGCGACAATTGTTGAATAATAATCGATAATGAATTGAAGTCGCGTGTAACAAGAAACCAAATTCATTTCCATTGACGGTGACGTAATCATAATTTGCGTGGTCGGTATTCAATTTGCATGCACCATTTGCAGTTTTACAGTCGCGAGATACGATTTCTAAGGTTGTCAGATTGAAATTATGGGGTATCGTAAGATTTGAGGAATGGTGTCATATAATTATGCTTAACCGGAAGGGAGGTTTGTCAGAGTGGTCAATCAAGTTATGGCACCCTGTGCATACCTCCTCCCAACATGATCAAGATTTGACTCGGTGATCATTTGAGAGGCTTCTCTTTTGTTGTAAGCGTGTACAAGATACATTGCTAACCTCCATTGAATTTGGAATTCGAAGTTTAAATGCAGCTGGCACGTGCATTTTTCGCAAAAAAACAATGACATAATTTTTGAGTTAACGGGAAGACAGGTTCTAAGGTTCGTTTTAGAGTCCATGGGTTACCTAAATTTGTTTAAAGTACGAGCTTTCGCTACTGTGCATACGTCATCTGGTAAATGATTTTACACATCCAGTCATTTACCTGATGAAGCTGGAAGAGTTCACTAATGTACATTTCAACTTGACTTTGAAAATGATAATGTAAACTTATCAATTTAACTTCAAATCACAACTGTGGAACTGGTTACCTATTAACTCCACGAGTCTCCAAGATTTTTTGTTTTTGTTTTAAGTTTATTTACGGTGATTTCAGGATTTATTTTGTGATTTCCTACATGTATTTGATACATGGGGAGTGCGCCAGGGAGATGGGACCAGGATATATTCTTTCCTATTGATTCGATAGGCCTGGAGAGATGCACCAGGGAGATGGATGAAGTCCCCGGCAATCCAAGGATGTTGTGGTTTTCGGATTTGATGATCTTTCAGGGAGTGCGACTGGGAGATAAGTGAAGCCATCCGGTGAACACTCTGGGCCATATTCTGTGTTATTTCCTATTGATTCCATAAGCCTGGGGGTGCGCCAGGGAGATTGCAAAGTTCCTCTGGTGAACACATTGGGCCAGGGACACATTGTGTGATTTTCTACATTTATTTGATAAGCTTGCAGGGAATCTGCCAGGGAGGCGGATAGGGCTTCTCTATACGCAATGGCAAAGGCACATTTATTCTCCCACTATATGAACATGAACGTACGCTCCGAGTTCAACGGTAGATATTTAATTACGTTACATTAAATACTTTATGAATACTCGAAGGTATTGTAGAGAACATTTAAAACAAGATCAAATGTAAATGCGTTTTTAGTCGCTATCGAGACGTGTTGAAAGTTCGACTTGGCTCTTAATGTCTTACACTGTTTTCACATCGGAGTACTCCCGG
Source organism: Tubulanus polymorphus (assembly GCF_964204645.1). Taxonomy (NCBI): domain Eukaryota; kingdom Metazoa; phylum Nemertea; class Palaeonemertea; order Tubulaniformes; family Tubulanidae; genus Tubulanus; species Tubulanus polymorphus. Next base: position 6,896,772 of record NC_134026.1, read on the forward strand.
CGGACTGCTCCGGGTCGCGATCTATCGGTTCCGTCCTCGTTTCATTACTTTTGTAAATGACTTAATTACAAACTCGGCGTTAAATTTGCATGGAATAAAAGATCTTGTCAATTCCGAGTCGTGTCCCTTGTTAGTAATTTTCACGCGATATGCTCCTGTCGTCATTTCAGGTGATGTTTTACCGTTGATAGATACAGATCAGTTTTGTCGTCGTATGCAAAAACAATATACCCGCCGAGCCCGACGACTTCGACCCGCGGGACTATCATCCATTTTACTGCCGAACTATATTCCGCAATCTAATACAATTCAATCCGTCTATCACTTAATGTCTTTTTGCCTTAAATTAGGTATCTGCAATGCGCGCGCGCTCTCTCACTTACTCACTCACTCCCCGACACTGCTAAATACCACTCGGGAGTTGGATGTAATTTCTAGAAGTTGATAAACCCTTCCTTGCATCTCCGCTGTGACCGCCTTTTGTTGTATTCTATTTGATTTATAATGGTTCGGGCGACTGTTTAAAAAGCCGTATCAGGTTCTATCGCTGGAGTTAGTAGCTATACCGAATTTGACGAATACAAAGTGTCATGTGTAAATGGGCCTAAAAGTGTCATCGTTTCGCCTCAAGCAGCCGAGCCGCCAGTCATCACTAGCTGTCTGCTTGTCGTAAATTAGGTAATGGTATAGCGATGCACCGATCAAAGCGATCATCAAGAAATTGCTAAGAGAAAAGATAAGCTAACCGTAATTTAACGTGACACAAGATCCGAGCTATTTAAGTGTTCGCGCCGTTCGTTTCGTGATTCAATTTAGTTTTTTGGTCGCCCGTGAAATCGTTCAGATTTATCGTAGTGTTCGTGTTGCGCATGCGTTGTAACTGGTGAAACCAGTTCCGAATCATCACATACAAATAAAAGGACAATTGTGGTCTGTATCCATCAATAGAAAATATCCGTGGTCTCAGGCTGTAGTGTTTACTGTCAATTTACATAATCTTGACTGAATCAAATTGAGGTCTAAAATCAAAAGGCCGGTCTTCTAAGTTGTTGGTTTGGCTACAGAACCAAAGCTTGGTAGATTGGTTATAAAGCCATAAAATGAGCTTAGACTGGTCCTTAGTTGTTAGATTGACTATAGAACCATAATGGATTTAACCAAGGCGGTATCTCTTCCTCCTATCTGACTTTTTCAAACTCCGATGGCATTTCGCTGTTTTTGAAGTTACATCATCATTCAACGGCGTAAAAACTTATCCAGATTTCAATCGCGATTTTGCGGCGTTCGTTTTTAGAATATGCTTATAGAGTCGGTGTCTGGTTTGTTGGAGTTATTGTTTATGACGAGAGGCTGATAGAATATCCGCACGCAATTTTTCATTGCCTCCGGTGAAACTCAGGTGTTTTTCCCAAGTCGATCTCATTAGCTAGTAAAACTACAGTCAAACAGACAGAGAGGGGGATCTTTATCTAATGCACTGCATCATCCATCAGCAGCGAATCATCGGGGTCTTTATAGAACGGGAAACCTTTGAAAGCTCTCGTAGTACTGCCGTGGCGAACGTGAATGGAAGCAACGCGAGATCCAGGGGATCGGGTTTGCCGATTAACCCGATCTATAGGACGTATCATGTTAGTCAAAGACAAACAAAGTGCATCCAATTCTAAAGCACTCAGCGACGAATGAATATTTGATAGCGGAGAAAATATTCGCTAAATAGCTTGTCGTCCATTTGTGATGAAATCCTCGACGGGGACATGGCGTAAAGCACGTAAAGAGACGAATTCTATTCACCGTTCATTCTCTTTAGGGACGTCTGAATATTTCATAGGAAACTTTACATTCATAAAAATCCGTAACTCGACTAAAATGATAATAGGATTAGCGAAACGGTTTGTTCAATATTCATCATTATCTTTGTGTTCGTGATTTTTTTTTTGTAGCGATTTATTAAAAGGAAATCTCAACTTAAAAGGGGTCTGTTTAATACCGTTGCGTCAACTCGGATATCGCGAGCTGGTTTGTTTGGTCGTTATTGTATACCTGACTGCGTCGATTTATTTGAAACATGATAGTAGTACTTCCCTCTAAAAGATGTCCATCACTTTCCACTGTTTAATCAACCCTTTAGAACCAACGGTGACACGTTATGTATGTTTTCACCTGTAAGCAATCTTTCACTAAGTTCAAATATTAAAAAACGGTTAAAGTCACAATGCGAAGCAAATTCCTATTTGATGAACATACGAGATATTTCTACTATAATAGTTCTATTAGTTGACCTTCTAACTACTCCATGTTCGTCAAGTACGAACGTGAGCGGTTGAGGCTTTGTTTGCTTCACAAGAAATAATAAAAATTGACCCCACAAAAACATAACTTCATTTCACAGGCATGGTGACAATGTTCAAATTCAAGATGTAACATCACAAGATGGAGGCTTTTCTCTCTCATTCCGATCCAAGGACATTTTTTGTGATTTTCTATATTGATTTGATACGCCTGTAGGGAGTGCGCCAGGGAGAAATATGGCGATCCAAGAGACCCGGGCCTGGTTCCATAGTCGAGACTTAACGCAAATTTAAGACCAACTTAGCAAAGTCGATCTTAGAGGATTTAAGACAAAAAATGACTTAAGACTAGACTTATTTTAAGTCTCGACTATGGCACCGGCCCCCAGATATTAGATATTATTAAGTCGACGGAGTAACAACAGTATCTATTCAATTACTTGTTCATCGTATCAGAAGTAGAAAGATACACACAAGAAATTGAAAGAAAAAAAAACAAAAAGATACATGATTACAAGAAAAAAAAACGGAACCATAACTGATCAATACAAAGAGACAAACAAATTTTACCGAGAAGATTTTGGTCATAAATCTGTTGTATTCTCTAATCAGTGTCCCTTACCTATAAATGCATGATTTTGCATGCGAAAATTAGTTGGTCCTAATCTTCGAGAAAAAGAGAGTTATACAAAAGAAGAAGAAAATGGCTTCAGAATAGTAGAATAGCCCGTATCGGCCCGACGTGGAGAATAAACGATAAAATCAAAACCCACAAAATGCAAATTTTCAAACAAAATTCCAGACTCGAAAATTGATGACACGACATTTCGAACTCCGTCAGGGTTTAAGATGCATTCTGGCGGAAACCCATCCATTCACCTATCCACACCTATGCAACCCTACACCGATTCCATCGTTCAAACATTATAACGACGATTAGTCTATTCTCGGGATTAAAACGATGCTATCTTTGCTGGTATTGTCGTCAAACACCTTGCAAATTACACCCTACGTTTTGTCGACACAAAGGACTCTGTTTCACGGTGTAATTACCGTTAACTGTCTCTCATCATTCGCAGTGAGCTCATACACGGTCTATACACAACGTGAAACAATCATTTTGTAGTCACGAGAATTTAGGAAATAATTGCCTGAATACACAGCATCACGTGACGTGTGTAGTGTAGAACGAGTCGGGTTAATGTTTAATTCATGAGACCCCGGTCACTTAATGGATCTTAAAATCCGGTGTGAACTATCGATTATCATAATCTATCATTTTTCTTCATTTGCGTTATTTACTTCCGGTACTTATTGTTGTTAAAGAATCAAGTACTTGTAGTAACTATGTCAAACTGTGGAACTGGGTCATTGTGGATTTGAGTCCTGCAATGGGGAACTGGGTCCTGAAGTGTGAAATTGGGTCTGAACTGTAGACTTGAGTCGGACTGAGCTGCGGAACTGGAACCTGAACTGGTCCCGCATGAATTGTGGAACTGAGTTCTGAACTCTGGACCTCAGGGTTTGGCCCTAAATATGACTCGGTCACAGCTTTTGAAAGGGCTCCTGTTGCCATACCTAGTTATGTAGAAGAAAAGGGATAGACAAGACGCGAATACAAGTCTGGTCGATCCTACGAGCAATCATCTCAAGATGAGATGATTGCTCGTAGGGTCATTAGAATGATGCACCAGTTTCTGCAACTGATATTCCCAACATTGTAGAACTGGATCCTGATAAACGTGTGCAGGACACAGACGCAGTCTATATTTACACTTTTTCAATCATGAGATAAAACATTCACTAACTTTCGACCTGATCGACTCGCATTCATTTCCATCACGAATCAAATATTTCTCATTACATAAATAAGATTTGTCTGCATGTTCTCCCCGATAAACACCTCAATTCGACTGGGAACGCGACGATCAAATTTCACCGGAACCACGAATCGAACAGGAAGAAGAATACTAGAGCCGCCACCAGAATTGATGAAAATTTTAAAAAAGACAGTATACATCTTTTTTGCGAAACCAATTGACTGAAGTCTGGCACGACAAATTCAGACATGGATTTCCATAGTGTGAAGTGTGGATGATCAGTTTTTGTAAGTTTACTGAGAAAATGTCAACTGTCTGGTGTTTGCAGTATATTTTAGATAAAAAGAAAGTCTCGGGTGAAGTCCTGAACACATGAAGTGTAGATGATCAGTTTATGAAGGTATGCTGATATGAAGTGTGGAGGAGGCCAGTTCCACATTCTCTGGATGCTAGTTCCCGGCTGAGCGACGCAGGATCAGACTGCCAAAGGATGCAGTCTCCAGGCTGCAGATTGCCTGAGGGGGATGCAGCTGATGTTATAGGTTACATGTAGACTGCTGAACCGTATAACCAGTGCCTCCTTCTGGTGTCAGAAGAAGAACGTGCGATTTTTAAATACTTATCGGATGTGGCACAGACTATATTTGATATACCACCAAGCGACTAAATTCCCACTGCCGATAAAAAATATCGCTAGACCAAATCATCTGAATCTCACATCATTTTTTCATTTGTTTTTTTCTCCTTTTTATTCAGAGATCCGCAGACTATGAACACGGTTGCCATTGGAGCATCGATTAACTGTGACGGCTATTGTTAGGATTCACATTACGTTGTTTCACATTTCAACCCCGCAAACAACGACAGAAACAGATTTTTCATTAGTGTCACAAATCACCAGAGCATCGTTTCGTGATAACTTTTATTCGTAGCCACGTTTTTTCGTAAGAAAGTTTTGCTTAAAGAATAATCGGTTTCCACGTCTAGGTGCCACGGCCCTTGGAGAAAGTGCAATTAAATGATTGGATATCTAACCAGTCACTGCAGTCGGTGGTAGTTCGGAAATTGAAAAATGATACCAACGTCTCTTCACGCGGAAATGGACCTGCTACGAAATAATAATCGCCATCGTGGCCTTTTATAAATCGCAACACGAAAATTCTCTGCGTCACCGCGAAAATGGTTTTATTGTCTTCGATATTCTAGACGTTTTTGGTCGGTACTTAGTGCGAATGGGTTTTAATTGACTGCCAGTAGCCTGCACGCATAAGGTGTAGAATTGCTTGCTTTGAAGTCGGTGTCTCTTAGGGGGACCAGCTCACTGTGAGGCTGAATCCATATAAGCGCTCTATAATCGATCGAAGTAGGACTCTCTTCCTCTTTATCACTGTCCCTCTCTCCGACTCTCTCTCTCTCTCTCTCCGGCCTAACTCTCTCCCTCCACCTCTCTAGTCTCCCTCTCTACATCTCTCCCTCTTTCCCTATCTCTCCCTCCCTCTCCCCCTCGTCCTCTCTCTCCGCGGTCTCACTCTCTCCCTCCATCCATCTCTCTGGTCTCCCAGCTCTCTTCTCTCTCGGTCTCTTACTCCCCTCTCTCTCCCCTCGCTCTTTCTCTCGTTCCCTCTACCTCTGTTTGTGTAATACAGTGAATTAAGTCGTCAGAAGAAAATAAAGACAGGTTGAGAGATAATTTGCGGAGCGCGATGGTGAGGTAATGAGGAGAAGGTTTCCTGTAACCGCTAGTATTAAACCATCCACTCTCGTAGATTAAGCTTCTTAACGAACGCTTTGAAAGTCAAGCCTCACCGGCGCGGTGAGCGTGCGTGCGACTGATGGAGGATAAAATTAGATGTAGCATTAAATAGGACACTTAAAGACAACATAAATTACATTAGTTCTCGTATTATACCCTGGCGCGCGAGAAGAGTAAAGAAGAAGCCGAGGGCTTTTCTTAATAACGTTTTCTTTACGGCAATGCTTTTATATAAATTAAACACGTAAATTAATTTCTCCTCATTTCCTTTGGTGTTCAATCAGGTCGCTACTTATCGGTGGATCTTTTATTAAATCACTGTCTGATTCTATCTGGATTAGATCGCGCAAACCTGCCGGCTAAAACAGTGCGCACATAGCCGTGACGTCACGATACTGTAGACAGACAGGGAGAGGCAGAGGCAGAGGCAGAGGCAGAGGCAGAGGCAGAGGCAGAGGCAGAGGCAGAGGCAGAGGCAGAGGCAGAGGCAGAGGCAGAGGCAGAGGCAGAGGCAGAGGCAGAGGCAGAGGCAGAGGCAGAGGCAGAGGCAGAGGCAGAGGCAGAGGCAGAGGCAGAGGCAGAGGCAGAGGCAGAGGCAGAGGCAGAGGCAGAGGCAGAGGCAGAGGCAGAGGCAGAGGCAGAGGCAGAGGCAGAGGCAGAGGCAGAGGCAGAGGCAGAGGCAGAGGCAGAGGCAGAGGCAGAGGCAGAGGCAGAGGCAGAGGCAGAGGCAGAGGCAGAGGCAGAGGCAGAGGCAGAGGCAGAGGCAGAGGCAGAGGCAGAGGCAGAGGCAGAGGCAGAGGCAGAGGCAGAGGCAGAGGCAGAGGCAGAGGCAGAGGCAGAGGCAGAGGCAGAGGCAGAGGCAGAGGCAGAGGCAGAGGCAGAGGCAGAGGCAGAGGCAGAGGCAGAGGCAGAGGCAGAGGCAGAGGCAGAGGCAGAGGCAGAGGCAGAGGCAGAGGCAGAGGCAGAGGCAGAGGCAGAGGCAGAGGCAGAGGCAGAGGCAGAGGCAGAGGCAGAGGCAGAGGCAGAGGCAGAGGCAGAGGCAGAGGCAGAGGCAGAGGCAGAGGCAGAGGCAGAGGCAGAGGCAGAGGCAGAGGCAGAGGCAGAGGCAGAGGCAGAGGCAGAGGCAGAGGCAGAGGCAGAGGCAGAGGCAGAGGCAGAGGCAGAGGCAGAGGCAGAGGCAGAGGCAGAGGCAGAGGCAGAGGCAGAGGCAGAGGCAGAGGCAGAGGCAGAGGCAGAGGCAGAGGCAGAGGCAGAGGCAGAGGCAGAGGCAGAGGCAGAGGGGGGACATGAGAGGGTCCAGTGCTTGATATACGTAATTCATACATCCATTTTAAACGAGATGAGATGCTGGCAATTCTCAAGGTCTCAAGGACGCAACAATTGGACCACATATTCTTACCACGCGTCAGTAATTTCGCGAATTTGATTCATCATAAAAATCTCTTAGAATCCGTTAAACCACAACACACAACGGCGCCTTGAAACTGGAAACTTCTTTTTTGCAGTGATGACATACATTATTTCTGCTCTATTGACCATATCCTATTTGATAACCTATTCTCGACTTTACGCCCGAGAAGTTCCAACGATTCGCACGACTCCGCACCGCAATAAATTGTGAAGAATCTCTAGAAATCAGCTCGGGTTCTGGTTCACGTAGTCTCTAACCCTCTACGCTATTCAACTCGCGGGGATTCTGCCTCTAAAATAAAGCACAGCAAATTACTCGCTTATGATTGCGGTAATTTGTTAAAATCGGACAACCGTAACCATAGTTAACGTCGACAATTGCAGAGTAGCGCCGCTGGGACTGCACGTCACTTCATCACTGCTCATATATATTGCATAGAGATAAAGGGAGGGAAATACATCTTACTAAATAGAAATCTATCTGACCACAGGGTATAGGGAGACAGGGAATTCTTTCCTCCCTACTGTAGTTAGACCAGGAAGATGAGGAGACAGAGAGTGGCTGATGTCTAATGTCTGGTGTTTGTAGTTCATTTTCAATTACGTATGTCTCAGTTTAAGTTCTGAACACATGTGAAGTGTGGACGACCAGTTTTTGAAAGTTTGCTGATAAGATATCTAATGTCTAGTGTTTGTAGTTTATTTTCAATTAGAGATGTCTCAGGGGAAGTGCTGAACACATGTGAAGTGCGGACAATCAGTTTTTGAAAGCGCGCTGATAAGATGTCAAATGTCTGGTGTTAGTAGTTCATTTTGATCTTGGAGTGATCATTTGTCAAATGATTACTCCAAGTTTTGATTAAAGATGTGTCAGGTGAAGTTCTGAATACGCGTGTGAAGTGTAGATGCTCTGGCGTAGGGTCCAGGCTGAAGGGGTACGCATGTCACAAGCTGAAGGTCAGTGCTCAGTGTCCAGGCTGAAGGGGTAGGTACAAGTACTGATTGAAGTCTCCATGCACTTCTATTTCATTTTTCGCACACAAAATAAATATTTCGTTCTGTTTCTCATTTCCTTGAAACTGAATCTCGATGAAGCTGTTTTTACACTTATTCCGCTGGTCATGTTAATATATTGTCAGTCGATCGAATAGCAGGTTGCATATTTCAGCAACTCGACGTGTTTTTTCCTTCCTAGTTGACGACGATGATATACCGGTTATTAATATTGCGGTTTGATCAGAATGTTGAGAAACAAGACTTCGATTTGAAAAGGCGTTGATCAAGTTACCGAACGCACGCGGCTGACGCGCTCGTGTGCTCCGTTTTAGACGGGGAGGGAAACCTGACCATCGTCATAACTCGGTGGGGAATGGAGAGAGAAAGAGAGAGAGAGACGAGCTAAAACTTAGATTACATAATTAATCGTTAACTCAAATTGCCGGCTCCATAAACGCGTAGGAATTAGAGACAGATTAACTAATGTTATATTAAACGTTAAAGTCCGTTGACAATGAACATTGTCCGGTATATAGAATAGTAAAGATAATATTGACCGTTTAAGAATCTTCATTTTATGAGCTGCGTACAATATAAAAACGGATTGTGAAGTAATCTGATCAGTTCTCATTCAATTTCGCTCATTAATCCGGTCTATACAGTCGCCTAATTAACGTTCCTCGGTATAGCGTATCGAATACAAACAGATCTTTTTTTCGCGGCTTAGAAAACTCCGATTTCGTTGGTAAAATGTTTTGCGAGCGAAAATTCCTATTACTTTATATAATTAAATAGTCGCAATGTTTCTTACGTTTCGGATATCCATATACGGTATCCATAAATGTACACTAATATTTAATGCACTTGAACAATCAGATAAACAGAGCTGAGAAGACAAAAAGTACGAAGTAATCGCAAACATATTTACTTCTTTATCAGGCTTTCCAAGTTCCAAGTTCTCGATAACTTTCGATAACTTTCAAGTTATTCCAGAGCATCGTTGTTCGGTACTTCGCCAGAAACATTCTTCCAAGTTCTCGATAACTTTCGATAACTTTCAAGTTATTCCAGAGCATCGTTGTTCGGTACTTCGCCAGAAACATTCTCTATTTGAAAATGAACTACAAAATCCGGACATGAAAGATTTTATCAGCACAAAAACTTTTCAAAAACTGATCGTCTACACACCACATGTGTTCAGTGCCTCAACCGAGACACTTATGGTTGAAAAATTAACTACAAAAAAATAATACATTTGTCGTCAAACTTTCAAAAACTGATCGTCCGCATTTCAAATGTGTTCAGTACGTTCAAGACGTTAGAACTTGTAAGATTGCATCATACGTAATTACGAATTTAAAGAACAACATATCAAGTATCGATAAAAGACAGTATTTATAGATTCTGATAAAACACAGTATCTGCAGATAAAACGCGGTATTTATCGTCACATATAGGCAAAAGATCCTGTTAGAAAACCTTCGAAGAATAAATAACATTTTTCATCAATTGTGACATTTATATTTCATGTATATATTTGATATACATGTGCATACAGACACATAATGTATTATGAAGTGCTCGGGTTGGACATATGTTATGAACGGTTGAGACCCGGTAATTTGCCTATTCAAAAGCGATTTACAATCAATCTTTATCAATCATTTTAAAGTATTTTATAGCAGCTTTTAGGCGAGGTTTAAGATAAGATCACTATTTATCGCATGAATTCACTAATAGTGAATTTAACGCTGGGAGTCTTTGAATCGGGTGGCGTCGACAAACTGGCTCGGCCTATTCGACAACGAGACATGATAATTTCACTTACAAAGAACCCGTCATTCGACGAAAGATTTCCTACAGATAAAGATTTATTTGAAGTTCCTGCGGATTTCAATATAGACCTATAATTATTAGGAGTCGCGGCTTCGAGCTTGCAGACGACGGCTCCCGAACACGGTGACCACCCTGGGCACTTCGCATAAAACTGCCTATCAATTCCCCGTCTTAGAAAATCCGCCGCTACGACAAAAGACTGATGATTATTGCGCTGAAATTAGCGTCGGGCCTAGGGTTAAGACGTTTAAGACAGGGCTCAGAGTCTGGCGTGTCAAATTCATTCGATGTCTACTTGAACGCTTATCAAAGCGTTATTGTTGTAGCATTATTATGATTGTTGGGGATAATTGCGACCATACAAGTTTTAACTGTTTCCAATCGGTGCAGCGGGCGTTTTATCAAATTCGCTACACGCCCGAAACAGTAGAACGTTGAGGGGCCTAACAATCATTTAAAATTCAACTAGCAAATTAACGTTTACAAGCGAAAGAGATAATGGAGGGGTTGGGTAGGGAACGTTGACGACGCCGGCGCCAGGTTTGGCGACAGGGACGCGGAGACCCGCTGCGCTCGGCGGCCGAACCCCCGTCGCGTCAGTTTGTATTTAGTTAAATAACTAGACCCATCCAGTAAACGTCGGGCTTTGAAAATTTGTTTTAAAGCAATTTTCCGCTGAATTGAAAGAAGTTATACTACAAATACGTAGGAAACGCAGGGGTTGATAGTAAAGAATGAGTCTATTGATGTAAAACAGCGGGGACACTTTGATCGTAGACAAGATTCCTAAAAGTGGGCAATCAAGAAAACGGTGGCTTCGAGCGGGAGAGATTGAGAGATTGAACCGTTAAGAAGTGTTAATTATGTCGAGGGTGTTTGTAATGTTGAAACCACTTGACTCACGCATTAATGGGACGACCTACTGGTTCCATAATACATAACCAACCGTACTTCAATCACTTTCTCGATTCATGTCTGCTGAATATACGAATGAATGAATGCAATTCAAACAGGATTTTTTTTAATGTTCCTTTAAATGATCTTGATGAACTGAATAGTTGTAAAGAAGCCGTTTTTGAGCGAATGAATGAATCTTTTTCTCAAATATGTTAACAGTGAATATAGAAAATGTTTGATCAATTGAAAATGCATTTATTCGAGGGGACACCCCTGAGCCCTCAGAGCCGTAGCCTCTCAAATACGTTTAAGTTGGTCCCACTTGGTGGTGATGGTAGTGGTGGTGGTGCTGCCCCTGCTGTTGCTGGCGCTGGACTGCTGATGCTGCTGCTAATGCTGGTGGTGGTGGGGGCGGTTGTTTTGGTGGTGCTGCTACTGCTGCTACTGCCGCTGCTGCTGGTGGTGGTGGCAGTGCTGCTGCTGCTACTGCTGCCACTGCTACTGCTGCTGCTGCTGCTGCAGTGCTGGTGCAATAATGTCTTTGGTATTTTGCTGGTTTTTACACAAGCGATAAAGAAACCTCGCAGTCTGCTCAGTCACACGAGAGCTCGAGACGCCTTTAAGTTAATTGCAAAAATGGTCGTCGAAGAGAAGTCTATCGTTGAGTCGTTGATAGAAGATGTGACAGACAGGGATAGGGTAAGGGTTTAAAGCGCTAACGGGTAGAATAGACGAACCAGCGGGTTATAGGGACTTATCATTATCGATTACTATAATGACAGTCGAGACACCATTAACGGCGACCGTTTTTCATAATTCAATATTTTAAACAGCCGTGTTTTATGATACGGGTTAACGTCGATGAATGGAAGTGACGTTAACGCTGCCGCGGGATACGCCGTATAACGCTTACGTAAAAACGCGTAGTAACCAGGACGCATTACGTAAAACGTTTCTTTTACAGCGTCGTAAAAAGTGTTGTCGCGAATTTATGGTTCTTTTACGCCGTGATATTTGTCTTCGTTACGAATGAAGTTGCGGAATAACAGACAATATAGAATTAAATTACATCAAATCTGAAATATTTCTAAAAATTTTGCAATAACTATAGAATTAAATCATACTAAATCTTAATTATTTTCAGAAAATATTTTTGAAATGAATATAGAATTAAATCATATCAAATCTTGATTATTTCTAAAATATATTTTTGAAATATCAAAATTTCTATAGCCAAAACTCGCGGTTGAGTCGCCACATCTTTTTTTAATTGTTCCAATCTGTATTTCCAATTCAATTCAATAAGTGTAAGTCATCATCCGTATAAGTCGTCAACATGATGATCGTTAGAACTGTAGAGATAGTAAAGCAAGTTTCACCACTAGAAACCGGGCCCAAGTCACGTTCACCCCGACCTTCCTTTGAGTCACAGATCGAGTTTCAATGTATTAACCGTTATTTTCTACTCAGTAACGTAATATCAATACATGTTTTCGGGTCGTTGTCAATCATGACTCTGCGTTTGTTTATCCCGACGGCGCCGAGAATCATCGATATCGATCTTTATTTTTGATATATTAAACTCGAAATATCGGATTACACAAATTGAGGTTTCAACAATGAATAAAATTTCCACGTTAGATACGTATTCTAAATGTGTTTGACGAGATGTTTCGAGAAGCTGCGACAAGCGTCACCCGAAAACAATAATCATTTAAGAAAATCAGTCACATGAATTTCAGAATTTTACGTATATTGAAATTAGTATTAACGGTATCGAATTGTTTTAGTTTCAAAAATAAAGACCTGCGTAGAATCATTTCGGCCGTTTTAGCTGAACTAACAACTTACGACCAGTCTTATGATTTGAGACCGCTTTTGAACTTATACCACGACCGTACAAGTACATAATCTTTATACGGATTGCCTGTTTTTGTGTGCCGTTTATTCAACAATCACGGGATTCGAACCTGCTCCCGCAAATATTACATAGTCAGCTCGTCCGCCATCTTGTAAACGGCGGAAAGTGACGATCGTGTTTATCGAGTCGAGTCGTGATTTACTGAGAAATCACTGCCTCACCGTCATCATCATCATCATCTCATCTTAATCACTGGCAATTAGTCTCCACATTTCTCGCCATCTCGGAGCGGCAATCCCGACGGTATCCGTCACCGACACACTAGATTACCCCCGTGTTATTCATACAACCACTCAATGGCTGCGTAATTTCCTCATTTACGTCAACTTACACACTATTTGATTATTTAACTGAAATAATGGATACGTTATATCTCCGAGTAACGCGAGATTATCGTCCAGGGGATTAATCCGGGTGTAAAATACTCCTGGAGTATACGATGTGTTTGTTAAAATCGTGACAGTTAATATATTACTGTCGATGAGTTTTAATGATAAAATGTCACTTTTAATTCACTGTTTCGATTTAGCGCCATTTTGTCAAAGGTGATTCTGCATTTTCCGTTCTTAACAGCAATTTTATCCATTACAAACACAACCATTGGGATTGGAAAACTCGACGAAGTACGCAGGAAAAAACCAAACTATTTCACTGTAAGAACTGAGAAAAGAACCACAGAAAGTAACTATCGTCTGGTTCCATTGGTGAAGTTCTAAAGTGACTATGATTGTCTTCGCCTGGTTTTAAGTTGTCAAATTGTTTATAACCAAAATGAGCTTAAACTGGTTATAATTAGATTGGTTATAGAACAAAAAGAGCTTAGATTGGTTTTACGTTGGTAGAATTATTATTTAAGCCATAACTTGGGTCGTTTCAATGAAAAAGTTTAAGCCTGAAACGGATTGTTGTAACATGAAGTAGTAAACCAATGGCAATTACACCAAAAATTTGAGTTCTACTTTTTGTGGTATCCGTATCCGTTTCGCTGATAAATCTATTCAATTTTTCATTCAGTTTTTCTTGAATCATTTAAGAATCTAATCCTTTTTATGAACCTAAATCCTGTTGGTGGGTATTCATTGTTTCTCGAATCTTCGTGAAGGTTGATGAAAAACAACAACATTGAATGATGTCGCGTGCCATCTCCGCGTAAACCAATTCTGTTATTCGGTTTTTAAGATCTCAAAACGTGACCAGTCAAATCAAATACGCATTATCGATCACGTGACCAGCGCGTATCGGCCGTTCATTGGTTATTAATGTAATTGTGATTAACGGTTATCGCCCGAGAACGAGGCTTCCACAACGTCGCCGGAAGCCACATAAAAACATTTTATTCCCGACAATAAAATGTTTGGGAAGCTATTTACTGGCACATGCGTTACCGACAAAATAATCTTAAGCTATAAGAACGTCGATGGAGCTGTTTGGCGATTTCTTTGTCCAGATGCTAAAAGTCATCGTTGGGTTCGAGTCCCGGGAGAGGAGAGGGTATATCCATTGTGTAAGGAATAAGACAGGCAGATGGGTCAATGATGTAGGCATAACACCGCTGCGCCAGGGCGACTAGTCCTGAACGTTTATACGGCTTCGAACTTCGTAATTACACCAGTGTCTTTAAGTGTGTCGTTAATTGCTGCACCGATTGCTGCCCGGCTGCTGTGGCGCTTTGTCAAATCATTCTCCGCGAAAATTGTTTTTGAAAATAGAAAATAAAATATGCATCGTTGTGAAAATAATTTTGAAAATCTAACCGAGAACTGTGTGGACTGCGAATGAAAAATATTTTCACCACTTCACACCTGAATTGAAGATGTTAATATGTCTGATGTCATAGCAACAGCGCGGTCTGCCATCGGCTACCGTCACCAGATTCTGCATCGAAATCGAATTAAGGATAAAATTCAAAAATGTGTCTAAATTAACTTTGAAAAATTAATTGCTAAATACCTGGGAAAGCTTTTTCAAATAAAGAACTGCGTTTTATTATTGTTTATGAAATATCGCACTCTGAGAAGTAGCAAGAGTCGAATAGAATTATTGTTGTTCGACCTCACGTAAGTCGTATTAACGATTAACACTGTAATTAAATGCGAATTTACAATTTACACTTAAGGCTTCTGACATATCTTAGACAGTTAGCGATAGTTAACGCTATTCCGACTAAAGTTAATCAACATCAATAACAAGATTTCAATGAAATAAGCAGATTTTGAAATACAAAAACATATTATCTTTATACGAGATATTTTTTCATATACAAACCGTATACATGTATAACGACGGCTGGAGATTTTTTACGATGGAAAATGAACACGACTTTAGAACCAGGGATAATTACGATGAAATGTGCATTGAAAAACCTGCACCATCACCATGATTCCCAAAATTACTTTACTCTAATGGCAGGCACAACAGACTATGAAGTTTTCTTTCGGTTCGATATGAATTCTATATAGTTACTAATGACGACCTTGTCATTCTCGTTAACTTCAACGAATCAGTAAACTTATCAGTTACTAATGAGGACCTTCTCATTCTCTCGTGACTTCAACAGTATCATTCAATTATATCATAGACTCTAGACTCGTTTTAGAGTCTATGGTTATATTAAACCATCTTCAATTCTTTGTTCTTAAACATTTGTTGTAAGACTTTGATTTGGATTTCCGCTATAAGTGCTATATTTGTCCTGACGTGGTCGCGTTACGAACTGCCGAATGAGCAAAAGAAAATATGGACGGAAATCAGGAGAGATCGAAACTTTACGTAGTCGTATATATGCATAATAGCTTATGATGTTTGGTGCTTGAAATACAAGCAATTCGATACAGCCCCCTCTAGGCGGTATTTGTTACAGCTGTGAGAGGAAGTAATGATTTTTGCTCGTAGCTATTTGAATCTAAACTGAACGTAAACGGTTTCCATTATTGGAACCCTTCGGGCGCTCTTTGATTTCAATATTCAAAATTAATCCAGGTATCATCAGTTTAAGTATATATGCTATAAACAGACGTAACGGTTATAGTTCATTTGCGTCATAATGGCCGTCAACTCTTGTGACCTCAGGCTTGCGTGACGTCCACGATGACGCACATTACCGTTCGAACTTCGTAATATCACTTCCTTATATAGGATACCGGTAGATGCAATTCTCTAAGGGAGATTATTTTATTCAAATCCGTGTGAGTCAGTCATTGGAAAAATGAGAAAATTGCGAATGATATATAGTTTTTGAATATGGAGCCCCCATTTAAAATCAGAGTAGGTATTGTACTTCGATATAAACGCGTAAACGATGAAATCCTATAAATTCGAGCGAACATCCAACTATAGGGATATCTGTACTTCGATTTCTGATTTCAAAATCAAACCCCCGTTTCGTTCCTGGCAGGTGCGACTGGTGGGTTTGTTAGGGGCACGTCAAATAAACATTAATTCAAATTAAATCAAGCAAATAAGAGTGTAACAATCGTTCCTCCTATCTCAAGATAAAAAATGACTGTTCTAACTTCTGTCAATGTGTATCGCCATCGATAAGAAATAAAATCCTTTCAGATCTAATTACCCCCCCCCCCCCCCCCGGTTTCTCTGGGTGTAGTTGATGCATGGGACTGTTGTTAATGTCTGTTCTCTATCACTGCTTTAATGTATGTTTTGTTCCCGCGATCCTCCAGAGTGAAAGACACACACGTATTTATGCGTTATAAATGTTGATATAAAGAGATCACCTACAACCTCAATTAATCATCTCTCAGCAGTGTACTTATCAAATCAACTCTTTCCAATCAGTGAGAGGGTGAGAGGATGGGAGAGATAAAGGGAGAGAGAGAGGGGGAGAGGAGGAGAGGGGGAGAGGGGATAGAAGGAGAGGGGGAGAGGGGAGAGGAGGAGAGGGGAGGGGGAGGGAGAGGGAGAGGGAGAGGGAGAGGGAGAGGGAGAGGGAGAGGGAGAGGGAGAGGGAGAGGGAGAGGGAGAGGGAGAGGGAGAGGGAGAGGGAGAGGGAGAGGGAGAGGGAGAGGGAGAGGGAGAGAGAGATGTTAGTGCGTCATACAATTTACACCTTTGCGGGGATAAATTAGCGCGACATGAGGTCAGACCTTGAAATTAAACCCTGTTTCATAACTATGTGATAATTGATATATTTCCTGTAAACAAAGTTACATAAAAGCATGTTTAAATTCTTAATGATAAGGATATTTTAACGAGATAATTAACAAATTTCTAATATTTGAGATGTTAGTGCGTCATACAATTTACACCTTTGCGGGGATAAATTAGCGCGACGATGGTCAGACTTTGAAATGAAACCATGTTTCATAACTATATGATAATTGATATTTCCTTAAACAAATTCACATAAAAGCATGTATCAAATTCTGGGGAGGGGATGGGGATGGGAAGGGGGTTGGGATGGGGAGGGGAGGGGATGGGGAGGGTAGGCAGAGACCGAGGCAGAGGCAGAGGCAGAGGCAGAAGCAGAGGCAGAGGCAGAGGCAGAGGCAGAGGCAGAGGCAGAGGCAGAGGCAGAGGCAGAGGCAGAGGCAGCGGCAGAGGCAGAGGCAGAGGCAGAGGCAGAGGCAGAGGCAGAGGCAGAGGCAGAGGCAGAGGCAGAGGCAGAGGCAGAGGCAGAGGCAGAGGCAGAGGCAGAGGCAGAGGCAGAGGCAGAGGCAGAGGCAGCGGCAGATTTCTACTAAGTCAATGCCAGATCTCTACCTCTCATTTAGCGCTCGTGGTCGCTTGTATTTTTATGACTCTATTTACCGAGGGCTCGGGGACCAGTAAAACTCATAAATCGATTCTCTCAAGAAGCCAGGCGTCGATGCCCTCTGCTGCTATAAACGTATTATCATTTATGGCAGTCATTAATACAAACAATGTTATTCGACAGTTACTTCGCCATCAAAAGTCTGTTATTAACTCATTGTAAAAACAGCAGACTCTCAGAGATGCGTTAATCACAGTACCACATGCGCGCGCCTAATCGAACTCAGTCTCACGGGAGCTCATTCGAGCATATTGCCACTTTGCCCAGCCGGTCTCATCGGTATAACCTCTTCCCGTTGTTAATTTGTGTGTGTGTGTTTATTAAACACATGATAAGAGGGGAAGAGAAAGGAAGAGAGAGAAGAGATATAAAAGACGGACAGAGAACAGAGAACAGAGAAGAGAGACAAACGCCATTTCGCAGAAAACAACGTTATTATAAGTGATTTGCAGCTTTTTGCTTTATGCTTTTTGCAGGTTTAGAAATATCAATTTCAATTCATTCGTTAAATCGTTACAAGATCTGAGTGAAGGAGAAAACAAAGAATGCAATAGAATAAAAATGATACAAAGTGCCATTAATGAAAAAGTGACAAGCGTACGTGAAAGTGATATAAAAATGTTAGATATGTACATATACAAATATCATGTGCACACGAAATATTTATATATCTAGTTATTAGATAATTTAGTGGTTTATAATTAAGTTGCAATTGGGGCCTACAAAAAACTAGCAGTTTGGGGGACCTACACGTTTTGGATTGGGGAGGGGGTACCATGCTTTGTCGGAGCAGATTGATAGAGTCATCGTTTAGGATTTCGAGGATATGGAATCGTATAGTTTTGGATTTAGGGTGGAGGTGCTTTCACATGCACTACCAGCAAGTCGTTAGATGTGAGAACCTACGCCTCTTTGATCCCAACCTCTCTCTATTAAATGCATGACAAAATAAACGATGACCAATTTTCGGTTTTCTTCTACTTCACTTATAATCGGAGAGCAATTAATTTACCAGTCGGTAATAGCGGGTAATAGCGTGACTGTTCAACTGATTAAACCGGTAAAATACTCGCTGCTGGCTGCCGAGTACGGCGCACGCGTCTGCCGATTGTTACACATCACGTCACAGATGGTGCTGACACGTGGCGGCGTGTGACTGAACTACCACTGACGTCTGCCGTCGAACGCCTTAATCATTAAATCCTTTAGTTTAAGAAGCTGAATCGATGTGATCGAGAACAATAAACGCTTTAAAGCGATCGCCTCCAGTGGAAACGCATCTACAGATTTGATTTCTTGATCCACGATCAAAACCCGAAGGTCGAAATGTCGGGGAGCCAGTTTCACAATTTGCCGACTAAAAGTTTGACAATTGTTTCATTTACGAAGTTTTAAAGTCAAATTTTGAATAGCTCAGGTTCTTCCTTAATCCTCAACCTAACTTGTGATATAGTTATCCTCGCAATACAGGGACCAGTTGGTCAACAAACTGGCCCTGCATTTACAAACTGCACTCATTATTATCAGGACTCTGTCATTTTGAGCAACGGACCTTTGACTCTGGGATATAAACGTACCGTAATTGGAGCTAAATTTAGCTTCAAGCGGCTTCTATAATTAGCTATAATTAATAACGATAATCAACGAATCAATAAACTTGAAAACTTTATTGATCGAAATTCAAAATTGATTCAAAATAACTGACGGATAGATAATTATACTCGGTTTCAAAAACAATTTACTCGAAACACACCTCTTATAAATCTGAACACATAACAGTTATCAGTAATTATATTCTGAGAGTAATTATAATCTGAGAGTAATTATAGTTTTAAACAGTAATAGGAGATGTTGAACGGAGATTAGACTAATTATACCTGCAGTATGAAATCACTACGCGTGGACTCAACCCGAGATACCGCTGAGTTATGATGTCATTACCGGGCACCCCGTCCCCTTCCCTCATCCATCCTTGGTATCACGGATTTCGAGTTAGATTTCACTCGGGAGTCAATCGGGGCAATTTTTCAAGTATAAAATTTGATTCTTGAATAGGCTAGCTGAAAGTAGTTGTTGGCGCTAAGCAGATTGGTGGTTTAGGCTTAAGTGTAACTTAATGAATAGACGATATGACCAGCCTTGTTTATGAAATACCTTGACCCAGGTCCACAGTTCTTTACCCAGTTCTACGTTCTGTACCGAGTTCTCCCGGTCAGGACCCAGTTCCACGGTTCTGTATTCAGTTCTACAGTTCTGTATCTGGTCTCACAGGTCTGTTAGGACCCAGTTCCACAGTTCTGTATCAAGTTCCGCAGTTCTCAATGTACTTTCAAATTCGTTTAAAACACTACAGTCAACATTATCTGGATCCTAACGCATCAATTAACAAAAAATAGATAAACTATGGGTAGACAAACTGATTGTCCTTTGTTCCATAGTGGGGCCCGGACCTCATACTTCCTCAGTGGTCATCCCCGTATTTAACTATTCATTTCAAAAAGTTAATTTCGGTGGCATTTATCTTGGGATTTCAATTCAAAAGCTCTAACAATAGTCATTTTTCCAGGTCAGTTAAGTGGCTTCACAAATTATCGCGATCGTCACAAAATCAAATTCAAAAGGTGAAAATTGCTGACATCTGCCCGAAACGTCGATATTCAAAATCGATGCTAATTGCCGCCCGGAACAATGCGAAACCTTTAAAATAAAATCCGTAAAAGCGATAATTACTAAGATGTTATCAGCGATCACGTGACAGCAGATGGTGTATGTACGCATATCCGGGGATCACGTGGTCAGCGCATTATCGGTGTAAATGAATCCCGGATTAAGCTTGTTAATTAATCCGGTGTTGGTTAATCCGTGCCGATTTTATGATTAAACTGTATAAAGTTGAACGGTTTTAAGAGGTTTACGTCCAGACTAATGATTTCAATCTGATTCGGACGATCGAAGTGTCAATAATATCATTGTAGACCATATCATCTATCATAGGACCACAAGAGGTTCATATAGAGACCCGAGGCTTTCTGGGACAATTGAAAACTTCATTTAACTCCAATAAGTATAAATAGTATCTAAAATCCCTGCTGCGCACTATTATGAAGAATAGAACGCGTTAGAAGCTTTCTTGAGCTAGTGTAGTTTATTCGACGTTTCGACTTTATCCTAACCGCCA
The DNA here is from genome assembly GCF_964204645.1 of Tubulanus polymorphus. Lineage (NCBI taxonomy): Eukaryota > Metazoa > Nemertea > Palaeonemertea > Tubulaniformes > Tubulanidae > Tubulanus > Tubulanus polymorphus. The sequence continues at coordinate 6,917,642 of NC_134026.1, forward strand.
TCTTCAGGAATGCTACACTTTGGAAACAATTGATGAAACACTTTGAGTCCGTTTTATAAAGAATCCCTGCTAAGGATGAAATCTAAGAGAAGGGTGACGTTTCGACTCATCTCTATTAGTCATTTGAAAAACTAAGAGAGCGGTGACGTTTCGACTCTATTGTGTCACTCTTAGTTTTTTTTCTCATAAAGTGGGATTTTTTCAATTGAATTACAGACTTGTCTTCTTTAAGGAAACCAATTTTCGATCAATTTGAATCTTGCAGGCGAGTGTGTGGCTCGCTAATTGCTATACGTGTAGCTTGTTTTGAATGTACCCTTGTCGCTAACAAGCATCCGACGCCTGTAGTCTAACACTGACCCCCTAGCTACCGCTCAAACGATCAGCATACAGTCCGCGTACGTGTTTTTATTGGCAGCTATTTTGCATTGATAATTGGGCGTTAAGTCGACAGAAAGTGTTCAAATAAATACGCACAAAAAAGCGTCAATTATTGGCCCACAACCGACGCGGCTGCTGCCGCTAGCTGTAGTAGTACAGAAATCATGGATCTATCACTAATGAGAATAAGGCATCGCTGTCAGGGGTAGAGTGTCTTTGTACCGTCTTGCTGATTAGTAACGTTTAGTTTAAGAAATCGTTATGATTTCTGAGGAGATTTTATTGATGACATGACATTGATCTGAGCTGACTAATTTGAGCAGGGACTACGACTGATACTGTATGTGATGACCAATGTACATAGATATGGTTTGGGCACGGACGTGTAAAGTAAATGGTACATATAATCTAGTTTATACGTGACCCATGGTTCGAATTCATACAAACAGATATTTGTTTTCCATAGACAAATGAAAGTCCTCAATTCAATTGAAGAAGAATCTTACAATAATGAATAAAAACTAAGATTGTAGTGACGTTTTGACATAATTCATAAAATGACCACAAGCAATTTTGGACGCAGGCTGAACCATTGGTTTTGTATAAGTTCTGGCCCAATTTGAAGGGCAATCAAATGGTCTGCTTTTTCTCAAGTTGGATCAGCGAAAAGTGACCAGACTTAGATTATCTTACTTCTAGCCATTCTGCTTAACAATTTAAGATTAGTCGTACGATTTAAGATTGACGTTCAGTCATGACCGGTGGAACTGTCGATAAAATCGAAACCGGTCTTTAGTCTTTCATTTCGTCACTGGTCTTAATCATAAGCCATGGCTGCGTAACTGACCCCTGAAGTCAGTGATTCTGTACACCTGAACTCGTGCTTCGATCGATTTGAGGTTTTCATTTTTCCCAACCAGTTACGAGGTAACGTAATTATATTGCCGGAATGCTAATTTTTATTCGACCACATTTTTCCCACGATTCCTCGGCGAAAGAAAATAACGACAACGACACCGTTGTAATTAGCGGAGCGAAACCACCGTTCGCCGGTTCGTTCACGGCGACGTACATTCGACACACTGAAATTCAGTTTTAATTATCAACGAACATCAAAAGCTAACAGAGTCAGAAACACCTGTACTTTATACCGAAGCGAGCGAAAACCTTTCTAATAATCGGCTGTGTTTGTAGTCTGGTATAACGGTAATTGTTCCAGCCTCCCTGCTGCAGATGGGACACGTTGTGATGATTGCTTGTCGTTAATGACGAGAGACGTTTCGGTAAAGGTGACGTTGTACACTTTGTTTGATGCTTCAACCACGGGTTTACATGTCGCCAATTTATAACAAACACCTGGGTCAACTATTCCCATAATGAGAGACGAGTTCAAATATCGCCAGCTTTCAAAATCGGTGCCCAGTTTTTTCTTTATGAGACATCATTATCACAGGTTACAGAGTTCCGCAGTTGTGAGTTTATTAGATGAGTAGGGGGCCTATGGACTAATTCAGCAATACAAATATTTCACTGAGAACCAGGCCTACAGTTTTACAGTTTAGAGATAAGATTTCCCTTTAGATTGATGTTGCGCCCGCACCGCTACTGTGGCAATCGAGGATTCCACGGTGGACAGGCGAGAATCCACCAGGTCAACTATTTTCTACTAGTAAATAGTTGGTCGTCCGCGTTCGATTTCTTATACGTTTCAATTAAAACTGAGTTTCTCAAAAGAATCAATTATCAATGAAGACTATACCGATATCTGAGTATAAAAATGAATTCATTGTGTAATTGGAAGGTGCTGCGTTAATCTTTGAATCCAAGAGTCTAAAAATTAAGTTCAAAGTGCATGTAAATTAAACTAATTTTGGCAACGTAAGGTACGAATATTTATCACGCTCCGACCATTTCCATGATATATGGATGAAAAAGCAGTGTTTACACTTAATTACATGAACGGCGACAAAAGCATTTTATTAAACTGAAAGACCTACTGCTCGTCACGCCATCTGGCTGGTGTTGCGGGTTCCCCATGGAAAATAAACTAGTCGATATTTGATTTGATTCTATTTTAACTCTATAAGTGTCAAATGTTTATTTAACGGAGGACTGTAGAACTGGACTTTGAACCCAGCTCCAAAGTTGTGAGTTTACATTCGATTCTGGGAGTTGAATCCAGGATACCAAGAACTGTGGAACTGGATCTATAAAACAAGAACCACGCAATACTTACTACAAAGAAGCTAGATCTACAGTCGTCTCTACTCGCCTCGGAAAAACTTCATTCGCCATCTATCGCGAATCGATGTAATAACTCTGTTGACGCGCACAATTAATGTAAAACTAGAGTATATTACCCGTGGAAAGCACGGATGATTTCCTTTGGCCTAGAACTTCGAACTGTTCAATTTATTCGCAATGAAATTAAGTGCGGCTATGAGCTTTGATGACGTGTACCCGTGGAGACCGGGAACTATCGGTGGTAACCAAAGTATGGCTGAGGTACGCGGAATTCGAACTCCTGACCCATCAGGCGCAAGTCTTGTGCTCTACTAACTGGGCCATTGTGACTGCGACGCGATACAGTACCGTAGAATTGCTTTGATGCAATAACAGTCTGTAATTAGAATTCCCGATTGGCTGAAATTTTGTCTGCCTCCGTTTGCCCCCCCCCCCCACCCCTATCAATATTTTCACACCCGTTTATACCCGTTGCATTAGTTTATACAATGATTGACTACCACACAAAATTTCAAATCGCAATTCTTCTCCACGGCGACGCTATTTGGTACATAGTTTCGTATTAACATATAGATGTGGAAGTAGAATTTACTCTGTTGAGTGTCTCGAGTCGAACACAATTTTGGAACTGGACACCGCTAAATATTTCACTGAAGAGTAAAACTAGATCTTTTTCAATTAGTCTAGAATTTTAAGTTGAAGTTACTTTGCCCCAAAATTTTTCGGGTTTGATTTGTACCTATCAAATGTGATTCATATTTAGCAAATCAAATCTTTTTTCCCAAAAGTAATATAGATTTATGCATTAATTTGAAGTATTTTTTGTAAATCTTAAAATTAATAGTTCAAAATGTTGTTTATTTTACATCATTCAAAGAACAAAGTGTCTGCGTATAGGAAAACATCTTGCTTTCGTTGGGTTCGAATTCTGAATCATTCAACTTTACTTGTATCAGATCAATTTCAAGTTTGTTGGGTTCGAATCTGAAATATCTCAAAGTTTTCAAGTCTGATGAGCCAACCAATCAACATTTCACAAAATAACAGCATTTTTATATGTAACCGAATAACCAAATCAATTTTAGCGAAGTTCTATGGAGGCACAGCTACTGTGGCGAGCAAGGAGTCTGCGACGATCCGTCGAGACTGTAGAAATGCGCACAAGGAATAGAACAGGCGAAATAGATGAAGCGACTGTCCGACTTCCGCCAACTGATAAAGAACTCGTCTAGAAAATATTTAGAAAAAATGTCCGAGAAAGTAAAAGAAAACAGAAAGAGACCTTCATTAAAGAACTAGGAGAAATATTGTTAAGTTGTATCTTTGCCAAAAAGAAGGTTTTTCTCCGACTTTGTTGATTTCATGAAAGCTTTTGACTCGGTTTGCAAAGTAACTACGAACATGAAACAAAATGATTATATGAGCTATTTGAATAACCGGTAACATTTGAACATAGTTAAGAGTATTTGGCCCTATATTCTGTTAAATCATATATCAAGTATAATATTAATACATCACAATATATTTCGCAGCTGATCGAGGATTAAGACAAGGTGAAAACCTGTCGCCTATTCTTTTTTCTTTATTTATGAATGCTATTGAGGACTTTTTCAATTGTCGATGAAACACAACATTATCATTTATAGAAAACCAAAACTCGGGGTATGAACAGAATCTAAACACTGCTCAATTTGGTTTCCATAGACGAGTGGCTGTCCAATATCAATAGTCGACAAAAACCCACAATAAAAAGAAAGCAGTTTTTGAAAATGGCTCATAGATTTGAGTCGAAACGTCAAACTACCAGATAGTTTTTCTTTTTATTGTGGTTTTTTGTCGACTACTGCTCAATTTGTCCATTATTCTATGTGCGGATGACACGGTCATTCTGGTCGCGGATGAGAGATCACTCTAGTTACACTTAAATACTTTTTCGAATGCTGTGCCGTTATCGGCCTCACTGGGAATGTCGATAAAACGGAAATATTAGTTTTTGCGCAGAGTGAAATTAGAATTAAGCAAATTCCGAAATTCATGTTTGGCAATCGGTAGTTGGAAATAGTTGAAGCTAACTGGAACGGCAATTTTGCTAAGGCAAGAAAATATCATTAGAATAAAGCAATGAGAGCTATGTTTTCTATTATTCAAAGGGGTAGACGCCTGAAACTCCCAACTCCCAGTTTTGGGGCTATGGAAAACTTGACTTATCAGATATGCATTTTTGCAAAATCTTGATGAATGTATCGAAGTGTATTGTAAATAGTACACGTATATATCTGTATATATTGTAAATAACCTAATTCTGTTTTTAAAATGTTGATATTTCTCTCTTAATATATGTATACATTTGTAAATAAAATTATTTATTATGTAAAGTAAATAACTATTTTTCACTACGAATCTATTAACTGCAAATCGTGCCCCGTCTGGAAGTGTTATTGTACCTCATTTTCGGTGCATCACTGCTGGCCGCTGCTACCAGAACTACACGTTGGATTGTTCGCTGATTGAGATCTGTTACGATCATGAATTATAAATGAACTCATTTATAAAACGAGCCGAGACGATTTCCGCAGATAGAATCAAACACAGTGTTAACTACATCCGTCTCATTTATAATACATGCAACCGTTGATTTTATATCGGTAACATTTTTCTTAACGTCGACATCTTGAATAATTTACGAAGCTGTTTTCGAGCGGAATTTCTAACGCGCCCAAACGACGCCCAAGGGTCCTGTTTGTGCCCTTTGTAACCCTCGATTGTGAGTGGTGTATCCCCGCGAGAGCGATCAGTAACAATAGCAACTACTACCGAATTAAAAGCCTTCAGAATTTACGACCGATTTGGGGAATTGTGGAGTTATTTTACAGTAGAGTGGCGACAGATTACCGAGGAGTTTCAGTAATGAAAAAGAACCGCTTCACACGCCGCGTCTTAATAATCACCCGCTCGCTCTGAACTCGGGGAGGAGATTAGAATTTATTCCCGGTCTAAATTACCTCGCGCGGTTACAAGTAATAATCTGAGATTATGAAGTATTCTTTATCCCCCCCCTTAACTGCCGAATCGCGATGGAAACAATTTCACGAAATAGTAATTCGGAGTTTTCTTATTTTAAATATGATCAATCTTGATTTGTGAACTGGTATTGAAGTTACTCCGCCGGTCACCTTCAACCTGAACCAACATTTAAGTAACTGGACCATAGTTGCTCAAAGTAATAAGTTCTCGCTTACAATTATTCAAGAGTTAAAACACCGCAAATGAACCGAAGTTGCTTAACCAAGTGGAACTAGGTCCATGGTTATGGTTATTCTTTACTTCTCATTACAACTTGATTATGATTTCGTAGTCTAGCGCATGACTATCCGCATTCTTCTTGGTTTCAACCAACTCTTAAACACTGATCATAAAATGAGATTTGAAAGAATTCATATTCCACGGTCATTAACGACGTGATTTTCCGCTAGATGGAGAACCAGTGCAGCGCGGACAAATTCAGTAGCTAAAAGAACTCTTAAAAAGGTATGTTTTCTAAACTCCAGTAGATTCTGCTTGTTGTAAACGTGGGTCCACCAGGCGTCGCTAGTGGACATCAACGTTGGGTAAGTGAAGGTGATGAAACCCTAAATGACTTTAATCGATATTAACAAGGCACTTGATTTGCCGGAGTTCTTCGTATGAAGTGGAAACAATAACACATTTTAATACGTAACACGATTAAGTTTATGTCCCAGTGTTTGAAACGCCATCTGGTGGGGATGATATTCATTCAGTCATCTAAAAGTAAAAATAAAGAGTACTGAAACTGGTAAAGATTGAAATGATAAAGTGTACATATATTAGTAATAAAAGCTCGATATGACAAATTTCTCCGTATGAAAATTAGTAGCTCCATTATGATCAATTTTGTCGCACTGTCAGACACGCCATCTGGCGGTCTAGCTGTTAATTGATGGCTATATTGTGCTCGTTTAGTGACGCGCGGGTGGTTTTACTAATTTCAACGAGTCAGGCGAATCGTTTATCATCAATCTCCTTCTCAGCTGCCGCTGGTGCTGGTGTGAGACCGTGGCGGCGGTGTCGCAGACCCCGTTACTAATTAGACCCGATATCAATGCGCGCGTCAAACGACAGTAATAGGGTTATAAAAACCCCGAATACCGGAAACGGTTTTACGTCCCCCACTTGACGGCTTTTACCGACGGCGCTGGGCGATGTGAAATTGATGTAGGAAATGATCAGTGACAGTTTTCAGTATCGAATCGCTTTGTAATAATGTCACGTATTATAGTCGGTTTTGTGTGTGAATTGATGATAAGTAGGTGACAGTGTCAACATGATACTTCCTCGCTGACTTCCGTTTCTAATGGGCTCTGATTATAGAAGCCTCTCACTCCCTCTCTCTCTCCTCTCACTGGCAGCTCTTATTATTTCTCAATGAATGCTCAGTCGATTCTAATTGATTGTTGTACACTTTCACCTTGATATCTTTACCGAAACTGAGAAATCATTTTCAGCTCGGTTCTGAATTGTTGGGAAGGGGGGGGGGTAGATGTTCATTATCGTTTAATCAAAATCATGAATTTTGAAGTCCTGTAGTTCCATAGTTCTTCGCAAACAAGATTGTACTATCATTCATATTCAACCCGAGTATTCAAAACCAGCTTGGGTAATATAGCTTATCTTAACGACTTAACCAGTCGTTGTGTTGAAGACAACTTTGACTTTAGGTCTGCGCAACTAGCCCCTAGATCCATTTAGAAACAAATTTGTAATTCATATTTCAAACAAATTAACTAAGGGAGAACTATGGCACTGTGGCGCTGTGAAACTGTGGAACTACGGCATTGTGGAACTATGGCATTGTGGAACTGTGGAACTATGGCATTGTGGAACTATGGCGCTGTGGAAGTGTGGAACTATGGCATTGTGGAAATATGGCATTATGGAACTACGGCATTGTGGAACTATGGTGCTGTGGCGCGGTGGAAATCTATGTTGTAGTTAGAGACCTTAGGAATGTACTAATTACGGGGTGTTTTACCCGACGTGGCTTATAATAGTATCGATATCAAATACAACTTTCATCACCTCAGAACAAAATGAAGCCGCCATCAGCAGCATCCAGTAAGCAGGTAAACACATGGCATCACTATTAACATCAGGTGCTCAGTAATAGCACTTCCCTATTATCAGACAAGTAAAATTTCATTTATGCCAATCTGTTAGCGATTGGTTTCGTTGTAAAAGTTGTCGGTTTTTCACGGGTTTATAACAGTATGATACACCGCAAGGCGTGAGGTAGTAGGCAGATACTGGTACTAGTAGCGAGATTGTTACAAACCTGAAGTAAATACTGTTTCTGCTTTTGCGCCGTGTGAGTAATGGCTTCATTCCTCGCGCCACCATCCTCTATTTTGCTACTGATCATCAAAACAACTCAATCAGCCGAAGGGAAAATATTGAGCCAATTTGTAGCCTCCTGGTTTGAGACATTTCTATAAATTTTGATTGATTTCCTATTGGAAATTTGAAACTTCAACGATCAGAAATCCGAACTAGACAAAGCGATTCCTATAAATATTTACGAAATCGCTGCATCTGCTGCTGCTGGTGCTGCTGCTGGTGCTGCTGCTGGTGCTGCTGCTGCTGCTGCTGCTGCTGCTGCTGCTGCTGCTGGTGCTGCTGCTGCTGCTGGTGCTGGTGCTGCTGCTGGTGCTGCTGCTGCTGCTGCTGCTGCTGCTGCTGCTGCTGCTGCTGCTGCTGCTGCTGCTGCTGCTGCTGGTGCTGCTGCTGCTGCTGCTGCTGGTGCTGGTGCTGCTGGTGCTGCTGCTGGTGCTGCTGCTGGTGCTGCTGGTGCTGCTGCTGCTGCTGCTGCTGCTGCTGCTGCTGCTGCTGCTGCTGCTGCTGCTGCTGCTGCTGCTGCTGCTGCTGCTGCTGCTGCTGCTGCTGCTGCTGCTGCTGCTGCTGCTGCTGCTGCTGCTGCTGCTGCTGCTGCTGCTGCTGCTGCTGCTGCTGCTGCTGCTGCTGCTGCTGCTGCTGCTGCTGCTTACCACCGAGAACGTAACAAGCATTTTATGCTTGTCATGACGAGGGAGAGGGAGAGGGAGAGGGAGAGGGAGAGGGAGAGGGAGAGGGAGAGGGAGAGGGAGAGGGAGAGGGAGAAGGAGAAGGAGGAAGGGAGGAAGGGAGAAGGGGAGTGGAGAACGGAGAGGCGAGATAGGAGAGGGGAAAGGAGGAGGCGAGAAGGCAGAGGAAAAGGAAGATCGGAGAAGGGAGAAGGGGGAGGGAGAGGGGAAGAGGGTGAGGGGGAAGCGGAAAGAAAAGAGTCTCGCAATTAATACAGTCAGATTCATCAATGACATTGTTAACACGACTTACATACGCCTCACCACATAATGAAGATGAATTACCAGTAACATATCGGCTGACTTGTTTTAATGGCAATCTAAAGCCAGCTATTTATTGCATTCAGTAATCGTTTCGCGCTGAGACTGATCCGTTCTATTATACATCAGGATACAGAGCTCTGATTCAGTCTCATGGGACCCGAGCCGCCGTCGTGGCTGAAAAGCCGATTGGAGCAGAGTAAGAATCGTAATTGATCACTAGAATTCAATTTAGAAATCTATCGTATGATCGTCGTTTCGTGAGTAGAACCGGTTTTAAAGATTATTAACCGCCGTCGTTTCCTCAGAAAATTACCTTTAAATTTCAATTTATTCGTCATCGCGGTTAAATGAGACGCGCATGCGCGATCGAAAGAGATCCGGGAATTTATTCTATACCGAAACAAATCAGACACAATTTCTATTGATGATTTTATGAAAAGAATTCAGGGTCAATTTTATTGCTTAAAACAGATCTGTAAACTCAGTTCCAGATTTCTGGATCTAGTTCCGCAGTTAAGGACCCAGTTCCATAATTCTGGATCCGGTTCAACAGTTCCGGGCCCAGTTCCACAGTACATACTCCAGTTCCACAAACCGGGAGAGTAGAAGAGAAGGGGTCTCCCACACCGGGGGTAAAAGCAGGGGTAGAGTTATAATTCCAGTCGAGTAAGACTGATATTGGATACAGAGTATTGAGGCCACGTGTATAGTATGTGCAATTGTTTGCTTATCCTGCACTCAGACACAATAAGATACTTGCGTAAAATGCGATCATGCGGCGAGGACCCTTACCCGCCCGGGGATGTGTGGCGTAGGGGCCGGGATGGTATGTATAAGGAGTTCTTGTATCACCTGTTGTTACTATTAACAATATACAATAGAGTATAGAGTTTACTGATCACCAGCTGTTTATAGTCTGTTACGAGCTTATTAACCACAGCGCTTAGACTTCACACGTTGAGTCCATATAATTAAACACTTCTACTAATTAACGATTAATATTAATTGGTTCCCACTGCTACTGCTGTTGCTGCTGCCACTGCTGCTGCTAACTGTTTATTCCTATTGAACTTTTTTGTTAAACCGTTTTTAAACATTTAGCTATTTATTAAAAAATATCTTTTAAAAACATGTATCATCTGAGATAAGGATTCGGTTAGTTTGACTGAAATCGGGTCATTTCATTTCAAATGTTTTCACCCAAGAATCAAACTTTAACTGTAGAAATGGATCCTACCGTGGAACATGGATGCTATGGGCCAGTTTTACTTAAGAATTGCTTAGAGAAAACCAGTGCATTTAACCATTGTAATTGTCCAACAGTTAACTGTAACTTTTTTGTACAACTAGCCACAGATGTATAAAATGAAGACATATTCAATACATTTTCTTCGATTTCAAGAAAATTGTATTTTATACATTGTTTACACATTTACATGATGGTTTGTTAAAAGTAGGTATCGTTTCATCATTATTTATACTAAGCATATCCACTTCAAGTATCAGTAAAATGTGTCAATTCTGTCTGGATTTAATTTCCAAAAGTCACGTAATGATTACAACTAAATAGACCACAAACTATCTGTGTCAAACCGATCGTTAAAAAATGTTTTCGAAAACCTGAACTAAGTAGAAACAGATTTGACCTGTAAACCATTGATACGCCATGTGTTAGCTCTAGTCCCCGTTAGTTTTGGTACTGAATTATTCACGGAATTGCATTTGGGTTCGAACCCTAGAATAAACGGATACAAATTTGACGAATTCACCGCCTCGATCAATACAGTAAACAAGTAAATCAAAATCAAGTAATCAAAATCCGTACGAGATTGCAGTTTGGTTCGAATGCCAAATTTTACACATTAATATTAGTGAATATTGAAATTTTTATATGTTTTTTTGTATCAATAAATTCGTAGCTTCGGCATATACATAAATGGAAATAAAAATAAATTCCGGAATTATATTGAAAATTGGGTTCGGACCCCAAAATAAACAATTGAATGTTGAAACATTCAACAATCAACAGTCAATCCTCAGTTTCGGTAAGCAAATAAATATGAAATATAAACACCAATTGGCGGCTTCTTAACCAATTGTCTCTTAATCAATTGAGGAATCAAATGTCAGAAATATGTTGAAGAATCAACTCTGTTTTCTATACAACAAAGTCGAAGCTCTTTCTCGTAGAAAGAGGCGTTCCCGACGCTTTCGCGCATAATCGACAGAACACACCTCTTTACAGATTACCACCGACAAATCAGAGCTCGCCGAACTCAAATCGCGCTCGGCTGGTAAGACGATCAGTTTATTGCGACAGCCAATTAGAAACGTGCACCTCTCCCATCGCGATATATCAATTAGATCTAAAAACATCAGTACACGTCGATACAGTTCGGGCAACGAGGATTTAACAAGGCGTGAATAAACGACAAGCGATATTTCCATTATCTCAAGTGCCAATAACTTTATAATAGACCAGAGGACGAGACGGTACCAGCAGCAGCAGCAGCAGGTCTCACAACCGCCACAGAATCAGTCACGACAAGTTGACCTGCTATGACAATGTCATCACCGGTGCAGCATTGTTAGTGTCACACGGGTTTCTCAGATTCAGTTTCGTTTAAACTATCTAGAATAATTCTATATAAACAGCGATGACATCGACCTCGATGCTCGAAAATTCTTCGGACTCGAAAGATTTGGCCGCCAAAGACGCGGGACAAATAAATATGGATTGTTTACCGTCGGATTTATCGATTAAAAGTTCGTTATTGACGTTAGCGGCGCCCGGTAAAACGGATTCGAACGCTGCGATAAATTCGGGTTCGAACCCGGCGTCACCCTTGTCAAAAACCGTTCCGATATGCGCCATGACGAGCGCGCCTTCGACTACAACCACATCGTCACTTTCGTCTTCATCGCCGTGTCAACAATCGTCTCCACATCAACCGATAACTCAAGCGTCTCCTAGCAACGATTCATCGTCGCCAATTTTAATCAGACCTCAACAACAACAACAGCATCAACAACAACAAAATGGCGGCAGCTCAAAAATTACCTCATTCAGCGTTGCCGATATACTGGACCCTAAAAAATTTACAGGAAACGCGGCCCCGATTCGTAAAACAGTTTGGCACCCGTGGATGGACCGAGTTGAAAGACGCGAATCTGATGACGATGACGTCAGTTCTAACGCCGATAGTCTTAAAGACGGTAAGTTTTATTTATTAGAAGATTCTTGGAGTAATCAGTCCGATTATTCCTCGAAAGAAAGAACATCGCAATATCATCGGTTCGGGTTTATTATCTCGGGCTAATTCGGTGGGAGATGTAGAGATTATTTTCAAAATTTGCGTCCTGAATTTGCCTAGATTGCGTTATGCACAAAACGTGAAATATTTTCGAATCTAGAATATTTTCGTTGCCAAAAATATCTGGATATTCTTGTGTAGTAGACGGGCCCTGGCCTGAGTACCTATAGGGCCCGCACGGAATACCGGGGTGCCGGTTTTATAGACCGCATATTAAACTATCATCCCCTGGATAATCCGTAATCTAAAGCTTATAACTATGGAAGTAAATGGCAAGTTTCGGGAGGCCCTAATAAGATTTTTTCTAAGCGCACATGCATACACAATATCATAAGCAACTGCCTTAAAGCAATATCGGGATCATAAAAGCCATATGTAATCTTTCTCGTATATGAGCGACTCAAAGATATTGCGTTTATTTGAGTGTGAGTGTGAATTCGCGGTCAGCCCGGTCCAGCTATCAAGAATTTGGAAAAGAACTTATAATTAGGTCTTTTGTGATTCCTAATTTAGTTGCAGATTTGAAATTAGCTCATTCCAAATGTTATAACTGTTAATTGACCGTTGGATATACCGTGCTCAAAAATCCTGCACAATAAGAATGATATGAGCCTGAAAGGTTTTCTTGGGCTGATGTTTTATTCGACTTTCTAAAATATTCATTATGATTTATTTCTATTAATGGAGCACTCTCGATCCGTGTTGTAAAGATGATATAAAATCCATGCTGTACACTAAAAAAATAGAGTATTAGATATTTCGTTGAGGTTACAATTCATTCGACATTCAGCAGGAAAATTGAAAGAAAAATGAAAAATAATGAACTGGAATTTTACAGGAAAACATGTTTTCCGATGAGTTTTTTTTAGCGGTGCCCCCCCTTTGGTCCTATCCTGAAAATACTGATACCAACTTCATATCAATTCAATCGTGATTACTCGTAGATTTTGCTCATATCAACTAAAATTCATATAAATTGCTGCATTTTCGTCTCGCCAGATTCGAACAATTTCATAGCGAATTATTCATCATCCAGCAAAATATTTTTGAGGTCTACACTTCGCCTATATAGAATAAAAAGATTTCCCATCAAAGGCTATAAGCCAATATACAGACAAACATTCAGTTTAGAAATAATGTTTCTTCTTTTTACGGAATAAAATACACTGTATACATTTTTGTACCATGGACTCTGGAATCCATGATTACCGTACACATATGAAAATATTCTGAGTAGATATAATGGATGATATATTAGTTTTTTTAATGGACTCTAATACGATTTAGAGTCCATGGCAGCGGCGGATCCAATGCTAATGGAAGGATACGGGGGGATCCCCTCTTAAAAAAGTCAAGTTGCCCCGAAATTTTGAGAAAAATGGAAATAACTAACAGATAGCAAAAGGTGTTCCCCTCCCTGATTCAGACTAGATCATTTTGCCCCCTAAACGGTTTTTTCTTGAATTTAGAAATGAGAAATGTTTTACAAATTTGAATCGTTTTCACACACGCATACTCAGGAATGCGAAAAAAGCTTAGGAAATATTAATTGGTAGCCGTGTGGTTTTTGTATATATCGCAAACTGCTTTATAAGGTGGGTGGCAAAAACCGCTCTTAAAAACTCAGCGCGATAAGTTAAATTGCAGATGTTCGCAGCTGTTCTAAAAGTGTCGCTTTAGCATCTGTACAACACGTTTATCCATCAAATATCGTTTCAACCAAATCATCTGTTCGGTTCTGCAACTTGCAGCTTCACTCGCAGCTGCTCGGCAGATGATACAATCTGTAAATAATTAGTCTCACTAAAAGTGGTGTCATTCGCCCTATTATTTATTTAGTTTAGTTACAATTAGCGTCCGTATAACACGGCTCAGCGGTAAACACTATACTCACTTTAGGCACATTACGTATTGTATATACAAATTACCCGCCATCAGTAGAACGTGGAAAAAACACTCGTTACAGACTCAACGAGCCCGCTATTACATTCTTCTCATAAACACAGTCTAATAGACAACCATCTTTATCATCATTTCAGAGGGATCTCTCGAATTTCAGTGTCTTTAAAAAAGCCCTTTCTAAATTACCCTAACAGTGTAAGTGGAAAAATACAAAGTCTTAACGAGCACCCTATCAGATACGTCTCATAAATACTACATGGTAGATATAGTCTATAGACAGCCTTCTTCATTTCAGTATGATATCTAAGGATCTCTTGAATTTAAAAGTCTTTAAAAAGCTCTTACTAAATTACCCTAAAACATGAGTGTGAAAAAATACTGAGTTTTAACGAGCACCATCATTCTTCTCAAACGGTTTCAGACTAATAAACACTGTATCATCATTTCTGATAGTATCTGGATCCCTCAAATTTCAGAATTGCTCATTCTGGCTATATCTTCATTATGTAAATACTTGTTTAAGTTTAGAATAGAGACTCCTCAGAATTTCTGAATTCCCCGTATAACAGGGTGTGGACTACACTCAACGAGCCCTTCTCAACATAAATCCCAGATAAATACAAACCCCTCAAACGCTGAGCTAAAAAGTGGAGTCACCCTTAGAATTTCACAGTCTTGTAAAGGCCCATCGAAACGCACACGCTAAATAGAGACCCGTCACAAGCACCTTGTCAGTTTCGAGAAATCTTATTGCAAAGAACGCTGTTTGATATGATATTAAGGCAACTATTTTTTGGACAAGTTTTTTCTCATAATGACGAACATGAACCAAATTGGGTGATTGTTATCACATATCGATTAGTGAATCTTGTCTTTATAAGTTGCTGATTTAAGGCTAGTGGGAAGGGCAATGATTTAAACACGTTTTTAAAAGTATGGTTTTCACGTAGTGTGGATGATGGGGAGAGATTGAGTAGGGAACAGATGATAGAGGAAGGTAACATTGTTATAAACAACTTTCAAACTTTACATCGAATAAACCATGTGCAGCAGATCCCTCACAAAAATATTCAGCTGTTTCGAGATTTTTATACGAGAACGAAAGCATTTTCCAACCCATTTACCATCATGACAAATAATCTCCTTCCAACCGACTGACAACCGAGCGTTTAAATACGAACGATGATCACGTGTTTTAACCGTTAATTAACGGGTTCAATTGTTGAGTGTTGTGTGGTAACCAGATGAGATGATGAACAATTTGTCGAATGTATATAAACAGATAGGGATGAGATGGGAGGCTAGTGGTCGCTATGGTGTTAGAGTCGAGTAACAATCTTCAAAGATACCGGTAAACCTTCCCTAGAAACCGAAAGTGTAAACAGCATTTGGGTGTTGCGGATCTTTCTCAAGAGATTCTACTTTCGTAAAAATTTGGTGCAGTGGTCTAATGATTATAATTAGAGGTTAATTACTGAAGTTATTGAGGATGAAGGTCGCTATTGGTAACCAATCATAATCTTACTGAATCGTTGAAGTAATCGATCGAGAATGAGAAGGTCGTCATCAGTAACTAATAATTTTACTGAATCGTTGAAGTTATCGAGAATGATAAGGTCGCCATTAGCAAATATCGAACCGAAGGAAAACTTCATAAGTAGTCTGTTATGCCTGTCATTAGAGTTAAGTAATTTTGGGAATCGTAGTGCAGGTTTTTCAATGCACATTTCATCATAATTGTCCTCGGTTCTAAAGTCGTGATCTATTTCCATTGTTACAAATCTATGATATCGCATTAAGCAGTATTTTGACCTGAACAATGAAACAAACGCTATTATATTACGTTTTCTTTAACAAGACCTCGCCAATAAAATACACAAGGATTTTATAGCCCCCCGAACAGGGCTATCAATTTAATGACATTCGTGGATTTGCTAATCATCGTATCGGCACGTACTGGACATGACCAGATAATAGTGCTAACCGCTTAATAGGTGACTGTTATACAAACTCGACAATGAACATTTTCACATGAAAAGACATTTTAGTTCGCAAGTCAACGAACACTGAAGGCGTTTGATCGTAATTTTGACATGTTAAATGTGTAAATGATAGCCGTATTGTGAGGTATGATAACAGGCTACCTGACTGTGCATCTATTAAAACCCTTTATCTAAAAAATATCATCGGCGATCGCGATACGGTTTGACTGGCTGGGACTCGAGCCCAACTCGGCTAACCCGTGACTCGAGTTCGAACGGATGTCGTCAGTATTTTGAACAATGTTGAATGATCTACGAGTTCTTTATCGAGAAATCTGACCACGATCGAGGACCGGTCTGTGATGATTGACTCTGGTTCTGTAATGCAAGTGTAAAGCACTTCCCCCAAAACAGTCTGACCCTCTTCTATACATCAAAAATATCCCAGCCTGTTAAAGTGAGTGGTCTTCGCCAATCCAATTTTGGAGGAAATGCATCGTAATCCAAGTCTTATTCCATCAACACAGAGAAGCATGGGAACTGACTCTATCTAAGTCAACCCCCCTAATCGTAATTCCATAGACCAATCTAGAATACTCCAGATCCCTATTCCATAGAACTCATTGAGATATTCCAGCCTTATATAAGCACTGAAAGATTTCCATAATGATCAGAGGCAGTTGGGACTTTACCAATCCTGCACTTATGGAGAAAAACCATCTTAATCAGTACCTGGCATTGGTATTTTTCACTATGCCCAGTTTCTGCCATTATCTGGATGATATGATGATTGCAATTAAATTTCACTCATATTTCACGTAATAGAGAATCGAATTGTGTTATTTTATCTAGTATTAGAGAACCCTCGCACCGGAGGAGGAGTAAAGGTATAATTATTTATACACCTAACTCCCATTACTACTAGTGGCGTAAACATTACATAATTATATCCAATAGCACACCTTCCCGTTCATAAATTAGTCATATACCGGCTCTAGTTAATGAGTAGGGGATGCGATGTGATGTGAGGGGGTATAGGGTTACATTCTACACGCGATAAACTTTGATTTTGACACCTTTTGTATATAATACAACACTAAAAGTGCTGCCACTTCAGGCCTCTTCATATCATAAACATTAGGAGTGCCAGAGCAATGGCTTCTTGGTATCGATCAACTATAATTGTCAAAGCACCATCAAGTAGCACTCCGGTTTAACTTGTTAAGTGTCATTAGGTGTCTTTAGGTGTCTTAAAGTGCCTCTACGCTTGTCATTACAGAATCGGACGAGATGCAATGTCAAGGTCAACATTCACTTCAGGATGCGGACGACACGTTAATGGACACATCCGGTTCCGGTTTAGACAGCGGTAAAGAGGACGACGGCGCATCGGATTGCGAGAAAAAGAAACGTAAAAATTCGTCGCAAAATGGCGCCGGTAGTGACTCTGGTAAAGTGGGTAAACCAAGACGCGCCCGGACTGCTTTCACTTACGAACAATTGGTGGCGCTGGAGAATAAATTCAAAACTACGCGTTATCTATCCGTGTGCGAAAGACTGAATTTAGCCTTATCTTTGAACCTGACCGAAACACAGGTTAAAATCTGGTTCCAAAACCGACGGACTAAATGGAAAAAACAAAACCCCGGACTAGACGTGAATAGTCCCACGATGAGTACTAGTCCTTTGAGTAGTGTGACGTCATACGGTGCCGGGTATCCTTCTAGTCTCCTTTACGGTCAAACGATTAACCCTTACCTGCCGACTTCCTCCGCGGTCGGGCCGTTTGGACTTTATAGACCACCGAAAACTTTAAACGGACAAATATATTTCCCATATTTTAACCAATCAGTGTAGTACAAACAGAAATGCTTCTTCTATGTGCTAGTGCTAATGTAATATGTAAATTCTGTACAGATTGCGCCCCCTCTCGGAAACATAACGAACTATTCAACAAAGGACAAGTGAATATCTTTTGATCTGCGAAAAAATGGTGCGATATTCTTTTTTTGAAAGAAGGAAAATATGTAAAATATTATTTAAATGTTCATTATATATAAAAATAAAAATGTTATTTGTATTGAATATCGTTATCCGTATGCAGTTTTAAACTTTAAGGACCGAATTCTCACAATTTCACCAAAAGATGTCAATGCTTTGTGTTTGTTGAGATTTTTGACACCAATGGCACTGGAGCACGACTGACTCAGGTCCTGGCAGTTAAGTTTAAGTAAACTTAAGTTAAGTTAAATTTATAGACCAACCTCACCGACTGGCGGGTTGCCTGACTGAAAAAAAGAAGAATCAATTGCATGCTGAAATGACGTCTATGACTATATAGAAATCCCGCGAATTTCTTTATCAAAGCAATTTCAGTTCTATCGATTATAATAAACAAAACTTTAAAACCACTAAAAATCTAAAACTGTAATGGCCTTTGTCTTATGTATTTGCCAAATCATTCCAAAGCAAATCGGCGAGACCTGTCGCAGGAAATTCCTTTTGAAAATTACCCTTCTTTATCGCGATTAAATTATTGTCCGATTCAAAAGTTACTTCCGCTGAATGTTGTTTCATCACATACATCACAGGAGGGTTCGAATCCCGATATCGTTGCGTCAGACATGTTCGGATTTCGAGAGATAATTAGAAAATAAAGACCTCATTTTCTCGCGCTAGCACATCACTATCAGACCGAGAAACAAATCAATTACTTCGTACGATTGTAAAATTGCCATCTCACGCAAAGCTCTCAATATGTGCTTTTATTAATTGAACGTCTACGAATATGGTATTTTTATCCGACAAAATCCCAATCATCGTCTTTTCAATTTACGCCGCAGATATAGAAGGACTCACAGTATACGATCAGTACCATACAATAGTAATTATAGCGAGGACTTGTGTTCAACATCCAACACGTAATTGCCTCTAAAATATCCGCAGTGTTTAGATGTAATGAATTAACAGATTCTCTCGGCTTGGTAATTGTATTCATTACAACTGGATCCGTCTCGCATTAAGGAATCTTCGCCAGCTGATCGATCTGACTAAGCTGGTGACAGCCCGTAAAAAGAGATAGTTCTGAAAACAAGTCTTAGCTCGTGTTTGTGCCGGCGGGAAAAGGGAATTAGTCGGAGATGTATTTTATAAGCTCGTCGCCGATTTCAATTATAAGAATTAAACGTCTATTGACTCGTGTCAATTGGACGCCAGGTGTTACGACACTCAGGCAGATCGAAGACTACTTTACGGCAATGTATCCACTCTATTGCATATTTAATGATTGTCCAATCAGCGCTCAGCATACATTCACCGCGTTACAACCAGTTAATTATGAAGTAACAATAGCAATTCTAGGTAAACACAGCAGTGAATGGGAATTTATAGATCTCAATTTACCGGATATCGCGCTTTCGTCAGTCCCGACCAACACTGATTTAACTAGACCAGTAATTGCTATAATTGGTTCAATAAAAGAACGTATTGTTTTCCGATCCCAATTTGATAAAATCAACAGAATATCAGCGTCTCGAATGACAGCCAATCGGAGGACATCAAACAATCCCTGATTAGATTTGTATTCGCAGTTTGTTAGGTTTTAATACTGAGGGTCGATTCTAACATCGTAACTCGAGATCCAAACCAATTTTTCACAGATACCATCGGGGCGGCGTATGCGCCACAATTCATATCGAAAGGAACTAAAAGCACCGAAGTAAAAACAGGGTCAAACATTCTTTGACTCAATTTGACTCAATCAGGGCCTAGTTAGACCCCAATCCCAGTTCCACAGTTGTGTGGGTTTAATTTGACTTTGAACCCAGTTCCACATTTGCGTGGGTTCAATTTGACACTGAAACCAGTTCCACAGTTGTGGAGGCTTGATTTAATTATCAACCCAGTTCCACATTTGTGTGGGTTTAAACAATCAGACTCTGGACCTAGTCCCACAGTTGTTCGGGTTTCTTGGGGTTGAATTGCGCCAAAATCTCAAGAAGTACTGGTTTGCCTGAAACTTTGACATGCGTGCGGTGTAGGTATACAGTACATTGTGCTGCATTTACAATTACTTTATTACACGGACACATGACATTTTACCAGAGACACAAACAAGTTTAAAGATTTCTCTTCATTCTTTCCAGTTTTTTTTAAACCTCCTATAACTCAATCCGTGACAGTCATGAGAATAGTAAGTTTCAGATATCTATAGTCGACCACAAACCTGGTAGAAGTTCTTAAAAACATTTTATATCAGTATAATTACACTGGGAACATGAGGACAATAGTGTTCTTGTAGTTGTTATTTCCACGTCAGTGCTCGTTGAAGAGCTCCATTTTAGAGACATTAATTCTTAATGGCTTTGATTAAATTCACTGATTATGTATTTAATATTGTCCACGAAAGAATATAAAAAACTGTGTGGTCTTTTCTTCTATCGTTTTACACGGAAAATCCAGGGTCGGTTATCTATACTTCCGCTCCTCCTGCACTATGCGCACAACGCATGTCTAATGTTTGATATCTTATATCTTAAGTCGTAGATCTTGATGATCATCGGGTTCAAAATGAAGTAGAAATAGTTCAGTGTAGAAGATAGTTAAATATGTACAGATGTCTCTACATGACAAGTTCAAAATCTATAGGAGAAAAAAAAACCGTTTTGAATTACTTAGAAAATATAAGATTTATTATAAAAACATCGAAAAGTATTGCATTCATTCCAAAAACAATACTATGTATTTATATTGAATTCGTTCCAATTGTTATAGTTCAAATTGTTATAAAAACAATACAAAGTATTGGATTCTTTACAAAAACAAAACTTATAGAATTCTTTACGAAAACACAATACAAAGTATTGTATTCCTTACAAAAGCAATACAATGTATTGAATTCTATACAGAAATAATAAAAAGTGTTGGATTCTTAATACAAAAAAAATCGTATGGGGAAACTAAAAAAAGTATTGGATTTAACACAGAAAGCATATCATAAAATCTTTTTTCATTTTTGCTTTCAATCGATGAAAACAGTTTGAATAATGAAACGACTGATTTGAACCGTCGATGCTGCTGTTGCTGCTGCTGCCGCTGATATTGCTGCTGATGTTGCTTGCCCCGCCGTTAATTGACAATGACTGATTCTAAACTTATCCCTAACGAGTTTTATCCATCGTTGTAAACGTACTTATCATCAGACAAAGTGTCTCTTTCCGGCGCTTTCTTATCCCTTACCCTTATCCCCGTAATCCTCGACGTCCAACATAAATAATATAATAGATTTACTTGTTAAGTCGTTACGTCCATCATCAATTTTATATCCTCATTATGTCAGCTTTGAACGGGTGGGTTAAGTTAGTTTAATGTCGGTTATCAGTTAATTTGCGGCGGCGATGAAGAGACATTGCATTGATTTAATCGATACACTGTAGCAGCAGCAGCAGCAGCAGCAGCCATCCCCGCGCAATGTCACTGCGGTATACACTCCATTAATTGACAAACTTCTACTGGGCTTAAAACGGGACAACCGATAAAAAACATGTCATTAGTTCATTCTCTCATGCTGCTACTGGTACTATTACTGCTACTGGTACTGCTGCTGCTGCCGCCGCCGCCACCGATGAACTGCTTACCCTCGTCCACTGTGGGCCCCAGTCCAATGTGAACGCCATCCCTAGTGTGCCTTTCAGGTCGTATGTGTCCCAGACCTATCTTTGCCCAAGATTGGAAATCTCTGTACCCAGTCCCCTCTTAGTCTCAGTCCCCACTGTTAGCCCTAACCATATCTGCATTGCAGTCGCCTCTGTGCCTCAGTCCACTGTAGCCCAAGTCCAATTTACATTTCAGTCTCTCTGCCACCTACAGTCACCTACGAGCGTGTCCTAGTCATCTCTCTGTTTCACAGGAAATATCTTTTTTTCAGGCAGAAATCATTTCGATAGGAGTCAGACAGTAAAAAGTTGGGACTTGTATCTCTATAATAGTTAATCTGGTCACTTCATCGAAAGCAATTATTATCGTCTTTGTTGATGAGTAAATCCAGGAGTAGCGGATATTCTACTGATTGATGCTCTGAGCCGGGAGTAAGGTCTCCTGTGACCGGGTATAAGAACAGCTTGCTCCACACGTATATTGCGCGCGGTAGATAAAGTGAAACCGAATTATCCGCACACGTTCGCGCTGTTTCGTTCTCACAGTTCGGCAGTTTTCGGCCGGTATCGTGTTAATCCGGCATAATCCGTGATGATCCGGAACGAGCCGAACTAAAGCGGATTGATTTCTATTGGGCGCGTGTTGTGGCTGTGTGAGCCATCTGTCCCAGACATACGTCCCTCATTGTGGGACTATTGTTCTCACTATAATGCCAACACGTTACAACAATGCACCAACAATGCGTTCATTGTTTTTTTCATTGCTTTGTCAATTACCGGTTTCTGTGAAGTGACAATTTTCGCAGGATTGAAATCACTGCACACAAAAAAAAACTGAATAAATCTTAACGCCCAATACGTATGTGACTGGATGAATGTAGCAGCTCCGACTCAATTTCTCAGTTAGCAAGATAAAAACCCACTATCTACAGATTAAAAGAATCTAAAAACAAGAATTCATTTATTCAATCTAGAATATATAGAATACACGACGTTTCGATCTCACCCTAGAGATCATCGTCAGCCCTTGAAAAATTATCAAGATAATTGGTGTACTGTATTGGTGTACTCTCGTAAGTGGCTGAGTTCCCGGTCTTTCCCTTCCAAACAAAAATTGAGTCATCGATGGCTCTATAGTTCGGACATCGGTTTATCTGTAAACCTGGAAAAATTACTCCAAGGTAAATAGTTGCAAATACAAAAGAATTGGTGTCTGAATCAGCTCTTAGATCCGCTCCTGACTGCTGGTGGCCATCACCCCTCTCCCTTTTTCCTCTTTCCTCCAGCTCGGTTTAAACTATTTTCAAATGTGTTGGGGCTTGAATCTTCTCAGATTTTATCACGTTTATGTTCCTATAAGGGGTATACCCGACGTACTGTGTGTGAGAGTTTCTTTTTGAGGAATTGGAACGAGCCATAGTCATTGGAGAGCCAGGAACGGACTCGTACCTGTAACAGGTGATCTGACAAAACCACTGCCTATCCTGTCGTGGTAGGGGGTAGGGGTTAGGGTCTGACCCCTCTCTGTAATAGTAAACAGAATCCCGTGAAAAATCTAGACGTTTTCCCTGCAGAGAACACTATATAACCTGTTTCCAACCTGTTCAGATGTTTTAACATATTTCATCATTTACAATGTATTCTTGCACAACGAATGTTGATATTTCATTTAGTTACATTAACATTTCAAACAATGATCACCATTCACAAAATTTGAGTGAATTGAGTCAGGATTCTGAAAATTGATTTTTCATTTGATGCAAGCAATACATTGTGAGTTTCAATGAATAAGACATCACTTCATTTTGCGTCAGTCTACTGAAACGGTCAGTTAATTATCGTGAATCATGAATTCTACACAGACGCAAATCGGTCGAACTTACTGCAGTTACATCATCCTCATGTCTGTAGTGAACAGGTCTGGAATCTACCGTACTGTGTCACTGGTCTTTCTGCCTGTCGTGTTCCTGTTAGGAACCTTTGGAAATTCAGCTACTTTCCTGATTATGATAAGTCGTAGATTCAGCAGTTTATCTTACGCTAACTATCTTATCGTTTTGTCTCTCAGTGATTTCATATTCTGCATCAATTTTACACTGATGCCTGTTTTACAGTTTGTTCTTTTGCATCTAAACACTGGTCCGATATTCATCATGAGTTCAGTGATCAGTTGTAAAATCTATGAGTTTTTGATGGCACTTGCTGTGAGCAATAGTTCGTGGTTAATCGTAGCAATATCTCTAGAACGTGCGGCAGTTGTGCTCTTCCCGTTCACATCTCGTTTGATATGTACACCGAGATTCGCTAGATTTACAATATTCATAATTACCGCAGTGAATGTACTGGTTCTATATCTCACACCTGCTTTATCGATTCATTTTTCTGACCAGTTTTTCGGATGTTTCTTTGAATTATTTGACCAAATAACATTCTTCACCATATTTGTCATACACGTTTATGTGCTGCCTTTATCGTTGATTCTAACATCAAATTCTGTTATAATAGTTCAGTTATTCAGAGGTTCAAAAATGGTTTCATCTGATCAGAAAACTACAAAATCAAAACGTACAACAATAATGCTTGTAACTGTTTCACTCGCGTTTGCAATGTTCACACTTCCATCAACTATTTCTTCGTTGTTACCTATCTCCCCGCCACAGAGAGATTTTCTATATGACATATTCACACAATTTCATGTTTGCAACTACGTGGTCAATTTTTACGTTTATCTTTTACTGGGACGAGAAATTCGTGAATATTTCTGTATGAAAATCTGCTGTAGAAATTCAAACAAATAACCAGTGATTTCAAGTCTGACTCACTTAATACAACTTAAACTGGAATTTACTGTGGACTGGTGACTTCATTCGATTTTACCTGACATTATAGAAACAGAAGGAACATCTATGATTAATCAGCTTGATGAATATAGAATAATGAATAATTTGTTGAGCCGACTTTTTGTTGGATGGACTACCAGGAGCTTATCAAAGTCCGATTTAGATCTTGTTCATAATCCTCAAAACTGGTGGCCATGCACTTCGGTGCAATCATTTGATCGTTCTACATATGGGTCTCCTCCCATAGAATACTTAACAAACGCATGAAGATATATTAACATTTAACCAATTGATAAAATCAGAACTTATCATAAATCTGAGTAAAAGGAAAAATGCTAGAAATTATTTATTTGTCGAACGGTAAGATGTGCTCCAGCCATACTGTATCGCGAATTTTCAGTCAATCGGTCTTCCCATGACTCGGGTGTTAATTTTGCCGGGCCCAGGTCGAGTCCGAGGTTAGGCTGCGACGTTTGATGAAGGAATTATTATAGAATTCATCTTAAGACACGCATAATTTATTTCTCAATTGAATAGATCCGCGCAAATGTTGAGGATATCAGACTCTCAATCGCTGCCCGGGTATCGCACCGAGTCATAGAGAGGTCTATAAAATCGGATTAGCGCCCGCCCCCGGGTGTCAAAACAGTCTCGGAGTTCAAACACAATCACACAATCGCTCGATCACATCGATTGTGACAAATCTGGAAAAATGAAAGTTTCATGACATCGTCCTGTCTAATATCAGAACAGCTTATCTTCTAAATAACAGCTTCGGGATTTTATAAACAATATTCGAAAGAACTTCAGCAAACAGATTGATTATATTTACAAAGGCAAAATGAATAGATGATTAAACCTTAAGAATTCGGCAGTATCTCGACGCGGCAGACAACTAATATGTTTACCGATGGGATTGTGAAACAGTGTAGGATTGCCCGGTCCTTTAATAATGACGGTATATTAGTCGAGATAAAGCACTGTTTATAGCCAGTCGAGTCGGACCGATTATGTTGTAAACGCAGCTAACGAGGAGGTTATCACGCTGAATATCGCCACCCGTAGAATAATGAGCTGAAAGATTGTCCCGTTATGACATTCTTAGAGGTTTTTATGACAATGTGATTAGGGCAATCGGTGAAATTGACACAGGAAGTGGACGGATTTTACGCAGACTGTAAACCTATAATTCATTACATATTACACTTCTTTAGGAAGTAACGTAAATCCGTAATAAAGAAACGACTTTTCCGATTTCCTGCGCTGATTATTGGGTGTAATAAAATTCGTTATTGTATGTGAAATAACAATTCTTCGAGCGGCTTTGTCACAATTTTGTTGCATTGGTTTATATTGCCGTTCATAAAAAAGACTGACTGCCGAAAACACGCGAAATAGGATTATTTTCATCTAATTGAATATAAAACTTTCAAGTTTTCCGGTAGTTGAGATCTGTTTATGCTTTGCCAACTGTCAATATATTTCGAAACGTCTGTTAAACGGATCTAAAACATAAGATGAACCAGAAATCCAAGAATCTGTTTTTATTTAGAAAACACATCTATTCTCCAAACATTATATGGTACTAGGATCGTAACAATGTATATGACCGGACCGAGTTCGTTCTACCTTGGATGATTACTCCAAGGTTCTACAGTTCGGCTTCTTCAGTTTCCAGTTCCACAGTTCATATGGTCCCAATTCAACTGGCTCTTACAAAATCTATTCGATTTACATAAACCGATGCTCGAAATTCTAAGTTAGTTATAACAGATATAAATGGTTATAACCGAGTGTAGTGGGTTTAATCCTATTTTTGCTATTAACTAAAAAGATAAAATGTTAAGAGAGAGTCCAAACATTTGACTTAATTACTTTATTGACAAATTTCGACATCTGATTTTATATGGGCTAAATCTTACTATTACCTACATTTCTTGTTCAGTCTGTTCACTCCTAGCCGAGATATAATATCTTTCTGGCTTTATCTCTGAACTAATATAGAGTTGAGTCTCTATGTATCAAGATAAAGAAACGATTTAGTCATTAGAACTGATTGGTTTGTGGGTAATTTAAAATAGCCTACAGAATATGTTACTAATCTAAATGTGAGATAAACTAAAAGTTCTTCACACCTGATAGAATGTAATATAGCAATTCACCTGTTCCGCATCAGGCAGTAAATTACTTTGTAAAACTGATAAAACCTACAAAGTTAAACTGTCAAATTGGTGCGTGTTGAGATAACGAGTGAGTGTTAGAGCGCGCACGATCTGTAATGAGTTCCATAGTTAAACTAGTAGAATCTGTCTTCGCCTTCTTAATGAACGCTTCTACGAAGATAAAGACTTCAGCAGAACGGGCTGTAGATTATTCAACTAAAGAGCAAGCACACTTACAAGTGTATATATAGGTCCAGCACTAATGGCTTTGTGTCTTAAATTTAGAATGTCTAGGCCTAGGGTCGAGATCCTGGTTTATTTTTTTGGATTCGAACCTACGTCATGTTCAACAGGAAGTAACCTAGTGGTGGGTTTGAGTTATCGATTCGAATCCACGTCACGTTCAACAGGAAGTAACCTAGTGGTGGGTTTGAGTTCTTGTATATAGAATAATTTACGATGAAAAATGTAAAGCATGAAAAACTAATTTCTATGGAAACTATCCTGAAAAGTTATTGGGATTCGAACCCACGTTTCGTCATGCAGGAAGTAGTAAACATAGTAGTAGGTTCGAGTCCCAGTAGAATATGCAAATTATTACTGTATTCAGATATCTTACACCACAAATAGATACTGTTAGAATGACTCAATCAGAGACTCTGATACTGAGGAGACTAAGGAGTCCTCTGACTCAATACTGGCAGAGATGACTGAGGGAGTCATCGAAGCAGAAGGGACCGGCATTTTCCCTGAACCGATGATGACGAAGATCATTTCGTATTAAATGATGCGTTTACATTTTAAACGCTAGAAAAACAGCACCCGTGTGTTTACTGGTGCAAAACTACAAAACTGGTTCACTACTGGTACAGGACGGTGCAATTAAACTACTGAATACTGGTGCGCGAACTGGTGCAGCAGTACCGTATGATTGTGAGATAGCTACTTGTTTTAGGTTGACGAGCATTTTTCATATCAAAAAGTGACTAATAATCGCTTAAGTTTCATCTTCATAGAGACCTCTTCTAAATATGTCGTACTCAGTATTCATTTTTTCCCCGATTGTATTGTTCGGAGAGAGTGTTTTAGAGGCAAAATCTCGAAACGTTAGAAAATAAATCGAGGATTTCTATTTCATCCACAAATAGCGGAAAAACATCAGTCTACAATCTATACTGCCATCTCTGTCACATTTCAAGGCCTGAAACACGTCTGTCCGCTAGGTGGCGCTAAACTAGTTGTTGTCCATTTGTGATTTTGATGACGCTGCATGAAGCCGAACAAAGGGGTTATCGCGCACAGCGATTCAACGCAGTTATTGCTAATTTAAGGCTTCCTGCATTCGATGGCAATCTTTGCGAGATAGACCGGCAAAACGTCGCGATGATTGGTGGTTGCGCTCATAAAATACATTAACTTTCATTACTACGAAAACTTCCTTTCGCTGTCAACTCGAAAATTACATAGCAGCGAGGGTAGATCGGCTGCTGACTATCGATGCCGTTAATCAGGTGCGCGATTCCGTTGACGGTAAGATACATGGAAATAGGGACTCGATCTATTAATTTGGGACAATTGTTCGCTGTCACCATACCGACATAACCGAACAATTTAGCCGTCACACGACTAGCTAGCACCGTGCAATCTTACCAAACCGATCTGACTACTAAAATAGCACTTTTATCAACGGTAATTGTCACACGTGGGAATAAATTATTAAAGAATCGTCAGTCTCCGGAGGGGGGGGGGATAAACCGGTGTATGTCGAGGAGATAGAGCAATGTAGAAACGCTGATTCGTATAGCGATGTAAAATTGCTAGGTAAAAGTATCTGATTAGGAAATCACGATGAAAGGTGTCGCCGATAATTTACTGGTAGCTGCTGCTGTTGCTGCTGCCGCTGCCGCATATAATAGCAATCGGTTTATCATTCAGTATTATCCACACCGGCGACACTAGCGACACCACCAATCACCTGCCTCAGACACTTCTGACATTCAGTAGTCACCGGCCAAGACGGATCCGATAAACTCGGATAACCGTTCATCTCGGATGTTTGTTGAAATATTTTTGTGACACTTTTATGAAACTTTTATCCAACTCGGATGTCACTCAAGTCGGCCACGTTATTACGGTAAAATCCAACTTGAGCGAAGTCTCCTGTATATCACACCTGCCCGACATTGACTCCTGGTCCCAGTTTCACGAGTAGTTCTCGGTTGAAATTTTTACCGGGTCGAAATATTGAAAATGAACTGATTTTAACCAAAAAGTCTACTCTAATTTGTATAAAACTATGGAACTAGATGCGGAAATATACTTTGCCCGGATGAAGTTTCACATTTAATTCATATTTTTGGCTTCTCTGGCTACTTCATATTATCAATTAAAAAATGAGGACAACTTGGCGGTTTAATGCTTAGACTTGTTCTTGAAACTATACCCTAAAACAGAAATCCTTGATAACTCTTATCTTTTCATTTACTTGGCACCACGGATGTACAACGCCCCCTAGAGGAGTAACATTACACCAAAACCTCGAAAAAACATTTTGCTACAAAATTTTGATACTATCTTTCAGATTTCTAGATTCGAAGAATTTTTGCAGAACAATTTCGATATTCTTATATCCTTTTACTTTCACTCTTATAGAAAAAGGGACAATTTTACCATTTATGAAATGAAAAATGAATTCAAGTAATAAGTTGTGAGAATTTCTTTCGGAAAGAATTTGTGAAAATGTTTTTTTTTCTTTAGTGAGACGGTTTTTATATTCTTGTTGTTTGTGGAAAATTACATTGATTTTGTCACGTTATTTTGACACAATACTGTATACACACACAGACATACACCACCGTCAACAGCGAATATCGTGTCGAAATACCAGTCGACGCACATAATTTATCTGCCATTTAACTCGCGTAGCTGTACAAACATTAATTTCAACTTTCAATTGAAAATAAGTGCACAATATCCCTGATCAGTGTTTAAACTCGACGACATTTTTTAAGGTAAGGTATACCGACCGGTCTAATTAATGCGCGGTCATGCAGACTATTTCGAAGGCGTAAACTGGTCTATTTTAATGACACAGGTGTTCTGTTACAATATCCATACTTTAATAGTTTAATGATTTGTTAAGTCACGTATTGCTGGCGATAAAAGAATCAAATTCGATAATTTACTACCGGCATTCAACCCGTACGCCGTAAAAAAAACTCGACGTCTTTTCATAAACGGGTTTGATACAAGCGAATATGTCAAAGCAATCTTAAAAGATCCGCCAATGATCCACCTATGTAAGCTTATAAAGCGAGAGCATATAGGGTTAGTTTGAAAGTGTACTTTACGATTGAAAAGACCGTGTGCTTTATAACACAACGTTTAAAAAGAACCCTATTCGAGAACTGTGGAGAGAAGCAGAAATTACGAAGAAAATTTAAGTTTGTAAAGATGAGTGCCGAGGATGGGTTCGTTTTATAAATAGATGTAACAGTCCGAAAGATGATATAAAATCCCTGCACACTAAAGAGTAGGAATTGCTTCATTGAGCTGATAGTTTGACTAATCTTATCGTATTCTTAACTTGTGCATATAGTCGTCATCTTCAGCAATAATAATACCCAACATCAAACCTTTTACTTACTATGTATAACGCTAGTATTTATCTAGACTATTAGGATTGAGCTGAACAGATATAAGCTCAAGGTAACATTTCGGACACTTTATTCTTAGTAAGCACGAATTTTATGTCATCTTCAACACGAACTCAAGATACCAGTAGTTAGAATGACCACACTCAAACTTGGTGAACAGTTGATAAGATAAAAACCCAACAGATTTAAACGTTTTTAAGCCGAGAGTTTATTCAATCGAAAATTGGTTGAAATACATGACGTTTCGACCTCACACTAGAGAACATCGTCAGGTGTGAGGTTAATGAAGACACCCCATCCTGGATCGGATTGACAGCACTGATTCCTGAAGATAGATGACTATCTGGATATAATCGAAACGTCGAAAATAGATCGTTAACTAAGAGGACACATTTTCGGACACCCTTTTTTATTCTTAGTGCGCTCTATCTAGGGGATTTCACATAAGGGTTGTGCTTAGAAACTATAAAAAAAAGACGATAAAGTTCTATTGCGCACGATTCTATTCGAAAACTGGTTATTCTGATCTAATGTCCCTTTGTACGCGTTAATGTCTTCGCTTCAGTTCGACCACATTTTTCGGTTCATATAGAAATCTCTGTGTTTGTAAGAATGTATTTAGAAAATTATATATCAATTTGTAACGGTTTGTGACCGATGATTTGCTATCGGAGTCACGTATGAACTTAATATTTATGACTTTATTATCGCGCTAATGTTTCGCTATTAACTCGCTTTACCCGTTTACTAGTTTACTCGCGAATTTAAATCTTTCTATTTGAAAAGATAATCGTGCGGAGTAAATGAGTTAATTCGGTGCAATAAAAGTTTACAACACCCGGAGTACGGTCACACGAATCTCAGCCCGGTTTTATAATCCTTTATCGGTGGATTTAAGAAATTAATCTACGATTATCAGAGCTGTTGAAAGCTATTGTCACCGCGAGGAACTATTCAAGTCTCCGACATCGCTTCTTCGCACTTGAATTCAATATTTATCCATTTTGGAGTCGAATATAGCCAATAAAAGCAGAACCCAGTTCAACACTTTTGAGTTAAATTTGTCTCAGAAACTCATTGAAAATGAACTGATTTCAACTCCGAGTCTTCTTAAACTCACAGCTGTGGAACTGGATCCTGAGTTCAGAGTTAACTCTAAAACCATGGACGTATAAACTAGATCTAGTTTATACGTCCATGCTCTAACTCACAACTGTAGAACTGGACCCAGTTATCATTATCATCCAATAAGTGGCTAGTAAAACATGAAGACTAGTACTTTTTAGGTTAACTTGGCTTAATAAGAAACACGAGCTTTCTCTACCCAGTGCATAGAAGCTTCATCATTTCACTTTGAAGGTTTACACAAGATTTTTACGAGTGTTTGCCACAAATAAAGTTCACTAATTTTAGTGAAATCAAGTAATTCTCAATTTGTCCTTACTGATAGAACACTATGGTTAACACGGCCGTTCAATGACTCGTCAGAAAATAATCAAATCATAAGATTGAGATCCACAAATTTGGAAAATTATAGGAAAAACCGTCTTTCGAAGCTCTGAGCTGCTATGTCGAGGCTGATTCTGTTTTAGCCCGCGAACTATTCACAAAAAAATACAAAAATCTACTTTCTATAATTGGATGAAAATGAGCTATCGATGGATACATTAGTAGTAACGCGATCAAATGGACGTCAATTTGTATTGATACCGCTCGGTTAGCAGCAGCGGCAGCAGCAGCAGCAGCAGCAGCAGCAGCAGCAGTAGAGAGGATTTACCTGTACGGAGAGTCGGGGAGAACAAAGGAATCCAATCAGCTCATAGTTCAGACTCAACTGTAAGCCAATTAGAAACACGTTCCGCGCCAGTAAAATCTACACGGCTTTCATCTGTTAAAACCTGAATTACTTTCATTCATAAAACAACTCAATTTCACGCAGTCTTTAGACGATTATGTTCAAACTCGTCGTTTAAATGAGATAGAATTTATTCAAATTCTATGGAAAATGGAGGCTTCCTTAGAAGTGTCCGAGAATCTGTAACAGATATCGCGGCCATTTTGGATTAGCTGTAACCGTTCTTCTAGCGCAGCAATACTGAAAGCGGTTATACCGGAAGCGAAACATAATTTACCGGAAGTGAACAATAAAAAGTGACAGCGGGAAGTGAGTGATTTAGTGAATACGAGACGACGCGTGAAAAGCGATGTGGACGGATTGTGGAACGAGGTGGAGCCGAACAGCGAGTGGAACGGGTGGAAAGCAGATTGCGGAAGCGGGAATCATACCGGAAAGAGAGAGAAAGTTTACGTCATTTTCAATCTCAGATATTTTGAGTCCAGATAAATTCACACGATCTTCAACTAATTACAGTCGTAAGTAGGCTAACTCCGTGACGATGGAATGCTCCAGGTGCGGAGAACCAAAATTAACAGAAACTTATTAGTAAATCGGCACGGAAGAACCCGTTCAATTATATAAGTTCTCAAGTGGAATTTGAAGTTAAAGCATTGAAAATGAAGTTATGCTTAATTCTTGTGTCAAATTTGAAATCTAGAAATCTTGAAAATGAAACTCGATCAAGAACACCATGTAAGCATAAATTCGAAAAATTATCAAATCTATTAGGATTAGAATTTCACACTTTAAGAATACAGTTTAAGAACGCATTTGAAGGTTTATTGAGAGGCCTAACGTATCAACTGTTTTCAAGCAGCCATCATCAAGTGCAATGAATGTAAATTACACGTACATGAGTGGGACTAAGCTTGAGGTCCCTTCAGGGAAGTGACTTGAGAAGTTCAATAAGGTGCAATGATATCATTATCAGGTGCAATGACTTATTAGTATGTTGCAATAACGATGTTATACAGTTAACATCACCTTGGAGTAATCATTTGACAAATGATTACTCCAAGTCGGACAAACTGGACCGTGGTAAATTTGGTCCGAATCGTGAAAAACCGAGTTGGTTAAGTATCGGAAAATGCGCCAGGACGTCAGAAAATGAGTTCGTTTCTTTTTGAATTAGTGCCATGTCTGAAGCAAGGTTTACTGTACTTTTCAAATGAAATTTTCTGCATCGAAACTTGTATTTAATCTCTTGCATTAACATTTAGTTGAATCAGTTCTCTTCGAACAGAAGGAACCCGACCCTCGACGGGATCGGAGCGCTCTGCTCTCAGATCTATTTCACAGACGACACCGACGGATCATAGAAAAGTCGACAACAAAAACTTTATTGATCTCGATTTATTTGAATATAACGTTGTTAAAGAAACTTGTATTTGAAAAGCTGTATATAATATATATATATATATACATACATATGACAAAATACAAAGAGTCGGAAAGAAAGGTTTGAATTTCCTACGGGAGGTTTCTCCATTTATCACCGAATATTCAACTGACTAAAGTCGTTGTACAAACATCGCTTTAGAATGTGTTCAATTCAGCGCAAATGGATATGATTCCCCAATTTGTGAATTCGTTCGCTCGTTAATCATAAACAAGAAAATGTGACAGCTTTTACTGGCTTCAAAACGCCCTTTAAACAGTCTATTCACAGTCGGTATGACTTTAACTCTTACAATTCGTTAATAGGCGTCTTATTCATCAACTCGGTCCGCCATTCAAGCCTTTATCGACCGAACGCTTGTCGAAAAGAAACATTTTAATGAAATAAATGAGCCATCAGTTTGGGGGTCTTTACAACTCGAAAACGGATATCATGACACGGAATAATTTCTGCTAATAATGTGTGTTTGAATTGAAGTTTTATATCTATAGTCGGATTATAGGCTCTATACGCAGGTGTGAGGCCGATACCTGGTCCGAGACGAGTTTTCTTTAAGATATCTTGACTTTTAAATCGACACCTGTGGTGGTGAAACTATTCATTAGTTTAATTCCTTGATATCATTCTGAAGCTTTAAACTTCAAATCTCGCCGCCAGACCCAAACATTTAACAATGACACATAAACAGTTTGTAAATCTTGTCCATAAATATTTTCGTTGTAATCAAAACTTAATTCTTTAACCGAATACCGATTATCAAATCAGAGATTGCGGTATACGGCTCAGTTCACAGGGACTCAAAATCAGTAATGAATTCAAAAGTGCAGTGTTCTCCATATGTTGGAAGGGGCAGCATTCATTGTTAAATGTATGGCTGCTGAAGTAACAAGGCTTTCGATCCCCCAAAAATACAGAAACTTTGGTGTACACATTGGACCAAGCGTAATTGCGTGACTGAAGTCTAAAGGCGGTCCGAGAGTGGTCTTAATTTTTTGCAGTGACTGTGCAGACAAGGGAATGTACAAAACAAAAAAATCATTTCGTGAAAACAGGCTTTTGGTAATTCCCCGAAATTCGCTCTGTTTGAAAACGTGTGTATTAAAAACTGTTAGAAAAATTCAATCTGATCTCTTTTTTCTAAATAAACAATAAGTTAAATAGAGGCGAAATTAGATCAATGATCGCGATGATTATGTCGCGTCAGTCCGTCACGAGTGATGCTCAAGGGCTTGTTTGTTACACAGAAATCCACTAATGATCGACTACGCGAGAGGGAAAGGTTTTACTCGGGAGTGAACCAAGTATAGAGAACATATTGAATCCTATCAACTGGGAATCACCGTCTTGGAATAAGCCTCTTACGGCGACATGAAGAAAACGTCTTCAATTAGACCTGGAATGCTCTTCAATTAAGCGTATAATGTCCCTGCAATCTGATTACTCGAGGAAGCAATGTACAGCTTAGATTGATGTGTCGCCGACACCCGTTTATCCCATCATCGTTTCGTCCGCCGTGTACGACCAGTTTTAAATTCTCTCGATTGAAAATTCATTAACGAAACGACGACGTATCGATTTTGTCGCTGATGCCGCCGTTGCCTTTTTCGGGAGACCATTTTCATCTCGAGTGTTTGACACTATTACCAAATCCTGTTAGCATAATTGCATAAAAGGTTATCGGGAAAGACAGTTCGGTTATTAAGTCTAGTTTGTCGTCGTTTCGCATGGGCGGGTTTGATTCGTTTTGGCTCGTGACGGCTCGTTTGTCCGATAATGGCTCTTTGAGAGCGATTTAATGGAGAGAAAGCGTTCGTAAATGATCGCCAAATTCCGTATCATTTTCTACATAATTGTATCAATTACGACGCGCACAATGACAACGAAATTGCTCGATTGATCAGCGCCCATTCGAAAATTGGCTTTCCAAATTAAATTCCCGTTCATCATCATCATTTTGTCTCTATTTTCAGATGAAGATAAGAGCCATATCGATGATAAGCCGACGACTGTGAACCACTCCGCGACGGCACCGGCATCGGCATCGATCCAACCAGACCAAGACGATGATGACGTCATCGAATCCGCCGCCCTCGCGGTGACTAACGAAGATACCGACCCCGATTCTAAAGGTCAAGGTCGTCGCGCCCGGACTGCTTTCACTTACGAACAATTGGTGGCGCTGGAGAATAAATTCAAAACTACGCGTTATCTATCCGTGTGCGAAAGACTGAATTTAGCCTTATCTTTGAACCTGACTGAAACTCAGGTTAAAATCTGGTTCCAAAACCGACGGACTAAATGGAAAAAACATAATCCGGGTCGTGACGTCAACTCACCGCCTTCGCCACCTATCGGCGGATTCAGACAACCGCTCTATCACGTGTTTCCGCTATCGGCTCCAGGTCGGGTGTATTCGCCATATTTCGGACATTTTTCTTCGATACCTAGAATACCGAATTCGTCAATGTACGGTCGACTATGTTACCCTCAACCCAATCACCCCGGCACAACACCCTGAAGTTTGATTTCTGATTATTTTATTCAACACCATGCAATGTTAACGGTGCTGCGGACTTTGTTCAACTCAATAGTATTTATTTAACTTATGTGACTATAATAAATATTTCTAAAAAACATTCTGTTTCCTGAATTTAATTTTGAATTCCTTCGCAATTTTCTTTTCAACCACTTCAATCTTAACCAATTCTTTAGCGCCAGTTAACTAATATATAAAATTTTCAGGTATTTGTAAATTCCGTTGTTACTTACTGGCCATAGCGAACCCCAGGGCTTTAGAATCAAACACTAGTTTTCAAATAACAAGCTTAGCTAAAAAGCAATTTGGTTGAATTGAAGCCATTATATTTGGAAGTGATCAGGCTTTACTTGCTATCGATGTGATATTTGGCAACATCGGTGACCACAGAATCGCACTGTAAAACTGCCACGATGCGGGTAATATTTGATTCTAAACTCGGCATTGATCAGGGTCATTCGGTCTTCCATCGTCGCACTATTCGCCAAATCTGGCATCAGTTGATCACCGAGTCCACTAAAAACAGTCCGCAATGTTTCCTTGTGATTCGAACGTTTCGACTTTATCCTTAGTCGCGGGAATACTGTACTCGATCATTGAATAGATCTATCGAATACTTTGATACTTGTCAAAAAGGGTTCAAAATAAGCAAAAACCCATAGTTAATATTAAAGCTTTTATTGGCTGACAGTTACGGAGTTTATCCCAACCCCATCATCAGCCTAGACACCAAAATGATACAATGACAACGAACAGACAATAAACGCTTTAATATCAACTGTAGGTTTTAACCCGCTAAATACTGAGATTGATATTAGTCTTCAAGTCACGGTTCAAAGTGTTTCCTTGAGCGTATAACCCAATCGACGTTTCGACATCTAGAGTTATCTTTCTAAACAGTAAGTTTTTAAGGAGTGACGTCTGAAGTTTGAAATCGCTCATTCCGAGGAATCTGGTGATCATATCATTTTCTACAGCGACCGAAATATGAACCAGGTGTTTGTCCTAATTCGATTCGAGATTATCAAACCGTTGAGATTTATCTATCAACGATATATCTCATCCAATTCCTCCGGGATCGAAACCGGTTTCCGTAGAATTCTCCTGACAAACGTTTCGCCGGTTTTCCATTGTTCGGCGCGTATTGTCCCGTAACGTCTTAACGCCGTCTCTACGATACAGCGTTAAAGCCACCGAGCTCAACGGAGGAAACGTTTAAGTGAAATCAATTGACAATAAATAATCCGCTAATTGCACGTTTTCGCTAACTATCTGCTCATTAGCATAAGTTAATGAGATACTAAAGAAGTCTATTAATCAGGGCTAGTTATTTTGTGAAATCTTTATTAATTAGGCGATTTGTCAGTAACGAAGGATTTTATGACAGACTATCGATGATCGTTACGGGCTGTGTTAATTCCTATACATTCGTTCCCGGTTTATAATGGCGTTGTCTGTAGCTGGCGATAATCCGGCAGGATTAACCAGCCACAATAAACCAAGTTACTCTTTCCAACGTTTTAATAGTCCGTTCGCGGATTAGATATGATACATTGGTAAATTGAGCGTGAGTTTGACAAATCCTTCTCTTTGAAGATATTTCTGAGAATCCGCGTGGTGTATAGAATCACAAAACACTGATCACCACCAGATCACAGAAAACTTTCTTCACACAACCAAGTTTCCAATCGTATCCAGACCTGCTTAAAAGACGAACCAGATCGCGAAGAGATGTTCGCCATTCCAATATCCTGAAAAGGAAAATAATATCGATTGTTCAAGTGTGAGTTCACAAGAAAAATAATATTGACTTTTCAAGAATTAGTTCACTGAACTTCCACAAGGGGACGGTACTGCCACCAAGTTTGAGAGTCTGGTATATCGAGATTCGATATAGCTTTGTCATTAGGTTAACTTAGTTTAGAATAGATTAAATCTAGTTTATACGTCCATGTTCTGACGTACGCTCAGTGTAGCTATAGTATCTGACATTAGCAACTAAGTCGCCATCTATACGCTAATGTAGACACTATTCAAGACGATACACGATAATTCCTGGGGCCGGTTTATATACTAGTATTATTTTTAACCCGGGGGCTAATTCAATTAATTTTCAATTAAGTTGAAACCGGCCACAGAATTAAAAGTTTGCCCGTGTATCAAATAGGAAATTAATTTAATCCAATGACACCAGATTCGAATTGTTTTGATGATAGCTTTTGGAGTGATATTGATAGCAAATTTTGCAATTGGCGGCGTAGATGAGAATTATATTATGGAGGTCTTGCAATCATGTGCTTTTCTGCCTTGACTACGTCATAGTATTGCTGATCAAACGCAATAATTGATTCACATGACAGACCTCTGAAAAATGTCCGGATAATTTCTTTTTTTCGGTTAAATATGGCAAGCCTCCACACCTGGTTGAAAAGCAATCTATGTATGACGCCACACGCAGAATCTCTATAGCCTACAAAATATGAAAAACCACAGAAACTTTTCATTTATTATTGATAGATTTTCAGCCGATAAGAAAAATCTTATTCTATACACGACAAAAGACGTTGTAAGTAAAGAAACCGTCGCAGATTTAGATAATAAAGATCATTAATATTTTAACGACGCAGATTCTAAGATTGTCGAATAATTTCCCGTATGAATTGTTTAATCTGAAGCGGAGTCTGAACCGTTTAAACCAGTGTTGTCCCCGCGGTACCGAAACCAGCCTTCCATAAAGGGACGCCGCGTCCCTAGAGATGCAACATTTAAGAATCATTTATCCCAGCGATACGGATGGGAGCCCGTATTGAACGACGGTACTACGATTCCATCCAGTTCTGTAATCGCACCATTACACTTTCGATATGAAGCCACAGCTATCAGGTCTTGTGATCATCGTATTTCGTTCTCCGTGACAAACCGACCGGAAAATATGAAGACAGAATGTTAGTCGCAGTAAATTGTCGTTCTTGATAAGGTTAACAGTGTAATAGATACATGAGTCACTGGTGTTATATAGTCAGCCACTGATTGACGGCGCTGATGCCGCCTGGTGCTGCTGCTGCCACCGCCGCCGCTGCTGCTGTAGCTGATGATGATGACTCTATTAGCAATCGTGTTTATAATAAAATAAAATAGGATAATTAATTGGAAAAAATCAATTCCCAACACCACCCACTCTCCTACTCTCTCCCACTCTCTGTCCTTACCAGTCCCTGTCCCTGTCCCACCATCCCCCTGCCCCTATGCCCGTGGCTCTGTCTTCTCTCCCCTGCCCCGTCACTGTCCATATCTCCATATCCCTCCCCTATCTATTTTGTAAATGTTGTGCTCGATAAAGAACTCATTACGAAGGACTCAAGTCGAGGAACCATTATTAACTTCACGGCCCATTCTCTCTATAACTGTTTATCCGCCACGGATCCAGCGTCAAACCTATCAGCGCTGATAGAAATACTTTACCCTATAATGAGTAAGAGATTCTACGCATAGAATCAACTCCCAGTCGGAAATTACTTGTAACTTTCAGTATCGGCGATCGTTCCCTTGTTACTGGTACAAATAGCGAGCTATTACTTGATATTTTCCGCTTAAGCGACACTAACGATTAGCTATCGTGTCTTGTTAATGGTACTTGACTCTCGACTAATTCCACACAGCGCCGAAAAAAACTTCGCATGTTTATATCGCGCTCGATGGAAGTGTTTTCTCGGAAGTATCCTCGACGGACGGCTCCGGCTATCAAGAAAATGCAAACTCCTCGGAGAACGCTAGAAATCACTGAGTCGAGAACTCAAATAGAAACGATACGGAGATGGGAACAATAGTGGGAATGTTTACAGTGTCATTATGCATAAACTAGATTGAGTCGTAACGATGAAGCAATCCGATTAATTTCCTTCGTTCCCCAGTAAATGCTTTAGCCTAGTTAATAGAATCAAGTTTAACGAGTTAAATAAAACTACGGGTAATGGTTTTTAGCGTAAAACCGAAAATTCGGGTTTTCAATAAATTTCAAAGTTTCGATATTTTTAGATAACTTTTTGATCCCGTGATTGTGGGATTTATTTTTTAGAATCCAGTTTGTCCAAAACCGTGCTCGATGTTTTCTGCAATTTGTAGTTGAATTGCAGGGAGCCTTTAATATCCGTGTTCGATTGGTGAATCGGGTAATTGAACTTTGTGTAAAAGTGTGTCCACATGTCATATGTGGATATTGTCCTAAGTACTTATCATATATGATATGTTTGATGTTATGTTTCTTCAAGTTATGTTTCTTCTAGTATCCGCCACACAGTATTATGTGCTTGTGTTGTGTCATAGAAATGTACTATATGATCATAATAAACTGATAATTAATCAAAAATCCCACACACTAAGATGAATGTTCTGTCTTGCAGATTTAGCATTTAATATCAAATCCGTTAGAAACTAAAATAAATAAAAAGAGTCCGAAATGTTGTCCTTGAGCTAATAGTTTATTCAACATTTATTTACTTGCTTATGACCAGATCCTAATTTCGATGACGTTTGCATCGGTTTTTGATGATAAAAATTTTTTCCCTGAAAGCTGGAATTGTGTGTAAATATATGAAAAAATTAGTGCGATAAATCAATTGACGTGGAGTGGAAAATAATTGAAATGTTAAATAATAGGTCAAATAGAATTCTAAAGGGCCTCGATAAGAGAAACTAAGTGAAGCTCTATGAAGGAACCAACCAATCTCATAGGGGGAAACTATAAACACATAAGACATTATTACATAAAGCAAAGTTTTGTTACCTCTTTTAGTCACGTGTTTGTTTGAGAGGCAGCTTATTCTAGCAGTAAACACTGATAAACATATTATAATTATACATGGAATTATGCCCGGTAAAGCGATTTCTATTATATAGAATGCTTTGGTAGAAACACCATAGCGAACGCTTATTTCCCCAGCTAGTACGGAGCAACAGGTTCCATTTCCACAAGTTTTAATAACGGTGTAAACACCTTGGTTGTGAGATAAAGTTAGCGTCAGTGTAAATAACGTTGCCAGCATTCTCTTGTGGTTTGTGACGTATTGTTTATGAAAAAATGGTTTTCTTATTGCTAGTAACCTTTCAGCTGCCATCGTCACAACTATCCAATTAGAAAAAGAAATCGGCAAATCTTTTACTAGATATAGCAGTATTCTCATACAAGTTAGATACGATCCACCCCAAGCCGCATATGGTTCAAAATATGACTTGAATCGCGAAAGACCTGAATGAGCTGGACACCGAGCAGGAATGAACATTGAATCTATTGAATAATAATGGCATTTTTCAGGTGAAAGAAGATACTTCAGACGCAATACCACGTACCGGACAGAACTACCAAATCCACTAAATCGATAGATAATGAACATTTGATCAGAAAGCGCTAGAGCAAGTAGATAAATGAACGTAGCGCGAACTGAACGAGATTTACGACACCGAATTAGCGTAACAATAGTAGTGATATTCAAGCAGGCAAATATAGGATCGAAAAAATTCACAAAGTTGCTCAATTCAGCGTTAATAGTAAAAGCTGTAGCCATAACGGTCCCGTAATATCGTCTGTTGGCTCTGCTGATATTTTGTGTAGACATAATTTTGATTACGGAATCAGAAGAAGATGAAGTTGCAGTCGAGGTGATGATTACAATAAGTGTCTATTATACAGGTAGCAGAACTCAGCGGTATCTAATTTTGAAGAATGAGAATTCTTTTTTCAGTTAAACTCTCGGTATCCATTCCATTTGAAAATTTGAGCATTTTCTCAGTAAAAACTAAGAAATCCACATACGTTCAGTTTACCAGAAATTGAAATGACGGAAATGAGAGATAATCTCCCTAACAAACTGCTCTAAACACGATATGAATATTGACCAATCAGATGACAGTATCAGTTGTAAGCGTTGATTTAATCATGTTTCAACGATAGAATTCATTTTGGTAAAACATTTATTCAATACTACGTACATATTAACTATTGTGATTTTAGGACAGTGTTAAATTGATTTATTGATATTTTTCGTGAGTGAGAGGGAGTGAGAGAGTGCAGACAGAAAAAGTTTTCATTTGTGAAGAATTATTGATTCAGAAATCTGCGGAATGTTTATTAATGATGCAGTTCAGCGTCTGTCTCAATGTATAGCCGCGATCACACGGATATGATTTGGCACGGATCAGGCCCAAGTCAAATTTGGCCCGTGCCTAATTAGAGAGGGCGACAGAGATCTAGCAAAGGTAGCTTGTCTTTGTAATAAAAAGTTGGTAAATATCAAATCTTTAAAGGCGTCACAATGCAAAATGAAATTCGTCACTTTCACATTTATCACATTTCCTTCCCTTAAATGGTGTACACTATAACGACCAGCTTCTATTGGTAGTTTGTGATTTGAACATTGAAATTTACAAATTCTAGATGTCCTCGGTAAAAACGTATTCTCGGCCCCAATCCGATTTCAGCAATAGGTAATGTTTAGCATTTGCTAGAATCATCAATGTCCGAGTGCCACTTACGTATATCCCCACTATTCACAGCGTTTTCCGTATTGTATCGTTTTGATAGATCCTTGGATTTCAGGCTTTTTATAAGTTAGTTTGATTAATTGAATCTCATAGTCTGTTTCCTCGCAGATTGGGGATATCGGAAGAGGCTACTGAACGATATTAGTTACAATATCTTAAACAAGATATTTCATTATCACTATGATGGGCAGGTTTAAAGGCAGAATCATAAAACTGTGTAAAGTATAGAAAAATAAAAATTTCATAAGATCATTATAATTATCATTATATTAACTGTTGAATGAACTTTATAATATCATATATAGATTAATCAATATATTTTGACGATTTTTATAAATGTTGCTTTGATGGTCATTTGTCCTACATAATTGAAAGGGCATCGCCAAGCCTGTACGAGAGCGGGTCCACGCAGAGACAGAGAAATCATCATTACAAAATTAACCAAGCAAAACAGAAAACATTATAACCGGTACAAAAACGACTCTGCTCTCTCACTCTCTCTCTCTCTCTCTGGACACACTGATGATCATTTCTGGCTCATTTATTCGCTGTTTGCGATTAGGTTGTTGTTTTCCGCGCGACCACACTCAATTGTAGCTCACATAGCGTGACGAGTCAATCACCATCTGCTGCTAGAGAAACAGCAGTCAGACTCGGCCGGCGCAGGTCTGTGAGTAGGGTGTCATACAGGACGGGTCACAGATAATCGGGCTATCGCGCGCGCACCGATTCTATCCATTTGTAAAAACTCGTCCGATACGATGTACGAATACATTTATCACACGGGGGTAAATGAGATCGAGGAGTAATCGTACCGGGAACAAGTAAC
Source organism: Tubulanus polymorphus (assembly GCF_964204645.1). Lineage (NCBI taxonomy): Eukaryota > Metazoa > Nemertea > Palaeonemertea > Tubulaniformes > Tubulanidae > Tubulanus > Tubulanus polymorphus. The sequence goes on from NC_134026.1 coordinate 6,961,373, forward strand.
GGCTAGTTTTAATCGCTTGATTAACTTTGATTGTTTGGTTCTAGTGAACATTAAGACGTCTTATCAGAGCGATATAACCTCGCATGCTAGAAGAAACCGCGTTATACAGAATGCTTGAGATATGTTTCCCCCAACACCGCGCCCCACTCCCCTCTCCACGTTCGAAAACAGTAAGGGAACAATACCGGCAGTAGAACTACCTGTGTATACCTTACAAAGTAAGGTCTACAAAGCCCCCCTCCCTAACCCTCCTCCCAAACCCTCCCACTTAGTCTCAACGGCCCGGAAGAAGTCAATCATTTATTTCGTTTTTGTCACACCATATATCAATGATTTAAGATGCTACTACAATTTTAGTTGAAATAATGACAAAATCGATGACAACAAGGTGGCCATTTTCTATTTCACAAAGATCTCCATTATTCGACGAAAAATAAGATGTTAGGAGCCAATAAGAATTTTTTGGAAGAATATCAAAGCAGAATTTTTATAAAAGGAATGGGTCCAACTATATTGGACGGGCTATCAGCCGGCGACTATTCACAGGCGCGAACCCACTACTGCTCGACGCGGGATCTTTTGCCTGCTGTGTTTCCACCCTGGGCCGATTCGATCCTCCTTATACAACCTGGTCAGCCTAGGCTCCCCCGAGCCGACCATATTGACGCCGAGCTTAGCGCGGACGCCCGATCGACATAGACCGACGACTGACAGTAATCCCGGCCTCAAACTGTCCACCAGACCAAGCCTCCAAGCAACTGGATTACAGGAGCGCGCCACAACTCCCAGCTGATAACTCCACGCTCGTTAGTACTATTTATCGAGTGAACACCAGATGGCACCACCGTATAGTGCCCTATGACCCGCGTATTTTCAATCAATCGAATTGTTGTAAATCTATGAATTGATCTAATAAATGATTAATGATTCGTTCTAGGAAATGATTCAAATTTATGAATTGGTCTAATAGATAATTATTAGTATTCGACTGAACATATCATAAAGTCGTATAGTTCATTTCTGTAAAAAAAGTATCATATCATAAAAAAACAGTTTGATTGGGATAACTACATAAAAGGAAATGTATTGGAATCTATTGGTATTTAGAATAGTAGCCCGTAAACTCAGACGTGAAGATTAGAGTAAAACCCAATATATACATATTCCTAAAACATACAAAAAACGAAATTTGTGTAGGGCCTATCAATAATTAATTCGTCAGAATTTTAAAAAAAAGTTTCAAGCGTCTGCGGGCTTTCTAATACTTATCAATTAGTTTACTTCCATTGATTTATAATTTTCAGCGTTAATCTCGTATAACTGGGTCTTAATCTGATCATAGATTCGTGATTGATTAGTATTCGATTTCATTTAAAACTCGAGGAAAATCTTCCCCACGCGATATCCGCATTTTTACGCAGTAGACACTCGGTGCTAATGATCGCTTTGAAACGGAGTGTACATCATAGGAAATCGTGACAAAACCTTAAATGTCTCAAACATTACAGAGTAGATGTTGTTTACATAGTGATTTAGTAATTGCACTAGTGTTTACCTGTGGGTCCATATGTTAAATGTAGCCGTCGTATAGCGTCAGCCGGTTGATACAACCTCTAATAGCCGTCCATTAATTCAGTATCAGATCCTAAAACGCGTTAAATCTACTCGAATTTGCACGTCTTTGATATTAATTGTAAATTAGAGAATTGTTTGTTTAATGTATCTGATTTATTTCCTCATTTTCCTTCTCATTTTCTCCCTCTCCCCATTCATCTCTTTCTCCTCCCCTTACCTATTCCTCTTCATCTCCCTCTCCCCCTCTATATCTCCCCAATTCAACTGCCTGTCCACCCCCTTCCCTATTCCCCTCTCCATTTACCTCTCTCCCCATTCCTCTGTCTCTCCCTCTCCCTCCTTGTTACCCTATTTATCAATCTCTCTATCCCACCCTCTATGTATCTTCACTATTTCTCTCCCTCTCCCACTAATCCTCTTTTTCTCCCTCTCCCTATTTCTCAATCTATTCGTCCCACCCTTTTTATCATCCCTATTTCTCTCCCACCCCCAATATTCCTTAGTCTCACCCTCGCCGTTTCCTGGACCCGCGTGCGCTGTCCGCATCTGCTAATGAATAATCATACAGTCGTTTCACTGGAGCTGGCGTTGTTCTTCGAACCAAGCAAAGAACTTCATCTCATTCTCTTCCATCTCTTTAATAGTTAATCGTGGTCGCCTCTAAATTTTGTAAATCTTGTTGAATGTTTTTTCTATATTTCTCTATCGGTTTGTAAAAATCTAGATACTCTTGTTTTGCTTTCAGTCCGATAAACTTGAATTTGAACACGAACTTAAAGGCAGTAGTACGCCTGATGTTGGAGGTGAGGGGTTAGTGCGAGGGAGGTTTTGGGCGAGAAGGTAGCGTGGTGGAGGTAGTTAGAGCGATGGAGGTTTGAGGGTGAGAGAGTTAGCGTGAAGGAGAATTTGAGGTGAATGAGTTAGTGCGAGGGAGGTGTGGGGGTGGTGGACTGAGTGCGTTTGGGGCTGAACCCAGAAATGATTTTTGTTTTGAATTGTTTAGACGCAATAATAGTTTTTATTTCTCGTATTGTAAACATGAGATGCGAACGATTATAATTTACACTCATAAGAGCCATCAGTGTTAAAACATTTACCACCAGTTATACACGGAAACCCGCTAGCGCATTCATCTATATCTGAAAATATCAAAACAATCGTATCGATATATCAAACTGTTCGATATGGAAGTACCAAAACTTATGTTTCTATTTATCTAGCCACTTGATATGAGGTGTCAAAATATATGACTAAGTTATATGGAAATGACATAAACACAGATGATTATATTAAACTGTTTGATATAAAATATCACAAATAAAGATCAAACTATTTGATATAGAAAATATCAAAACTAGTATATCAATATTGGAGAGATCAAGATTCGAACCACCCTTTGATTTGATATGTGTAATCGTTACATCCACGATTAGATAATTATGCTAATTTTGTAATCATATTAGAAAACCATGATATGTTCGTTGGTCGATGATGGACGCAAGAGATCATCATTCACAATTAACTATCAGATTACATTAATACTGCATACATCACAAGGGCTTGTCACGATAGCTGGGAGTCTAAAATCAAAGATTCAACCAAGTTTCCTAGGTACGACCTAGAAAAAGCTTTTAGATGTTACTTAGGATACTGGGTCGAATCGTTGATTTTAGACCTCCAGCTATCGTGACAAGCCTCTGTGGCACACGTCATAAGCCTACCTTTGCAGGTCTTAGTTGAAACGATATATCTTTTTCCAAATGGACACATGAGATCTACGTGAAAAATAGTAGTTATGAATTTCTTCATCAAATTCTATATTTCTAAGACGTTCGACTTTCGCTTGTCGATAAGATTCATTTACCGTTCGAGATTTTCTGAGCCATAGTTTTAGGAGCCTTTGCCAGTATTTCAGCGGTTAGAGAAAACGGTATATCGGTGTAATAGTAATTGTTCATCATCAGCCTTAAAACATCATCCTACAGAATATAAATACACGGTCGAAAATATTCTTACGGAATCGTGCCATGTACAACTAAACTCCCTTGACCTTAGAGCCGCCTTCGATACTGTGGACAAAACTGGCCAATATATTCAGATATTGGAATCGATGAGTGTTTGGGGTACAGCCCTTGACTCTTTTAGATCTATCAGGTCACAAAATGTGATCATAAAACGGTCTGAACAAGTTTGACATCAGATATGCTGTATCTCAAGGGTCAGTTCTGAGTACAATACGTACTAACTCCTTTTTATAGATCTCGATACATGTACCTGATACATGCAGTTTAAACGTCGATCTTTTTGGCTTTCAGTGAAAATAGACAAAACTAGGTCCGAACCATTTCCGATGAAGTGAAAATAGGTTCCTCTGTCCGGGGTCAAAATATCACCTGTATGTTGTAAAGAAAACCATACACTCGCACATTTTCTGTCTCGAATTTAGATAATTCTAACATAGTTAAAGCTCTTTCTGTTGTCGCACCACTTCCTATGTATATCACTACCTTCTTAGTTGCAGATCGAGCTCCTGAAAATAAAATTCGTTGTTTCATCTTTAAAATGCCAGAAATTCGGGATAGATTCTAATTGAATCTGGTTAATTAAAGAGACCAAATGCATAGACCAATTTTGATTGTAACCCCAGGGATAGAAATTCGATTTAATCCTATCTCGAGTAGTCTCGATTGATCTATGAAACGAGGCCAAAGCTATGTATAAATGTCATGCACACTTGCGACACTTTGTGGATCCTCACTTGCCACGAGTAGAATCCGTGATAGACAGTAGCCTTGTCGGTATCTCATTGAATAAGAAATCTATAAGGGCGGTTTTAATTGAAACAAGTCTTAACTCAGGGGGCCGGTTCCATAATCAGGGCTTTGACTTAAGACTAGTCTAAGGCCATCTTATTTCTAAAGCTTAACAACTCAAGTCCAGTCTTAAGATTTAAGACCACTTTTGGTCTTAAGTCTCGACTATGGAACTGACCTCAGGGATCATCATTGTCAACCTGATTAAAGTGAAAATCGGTAGATAAAACCGGGTACAGGATGCCTACCGTCGACAAGCACTTTGGTTCGGACCTGACTGAGAGCGGTGTGAGTCTCAGGTTGGAAATCATGGTGTACAAGATGCGCTAAAGTTGCAGTGACGCAATCAGTAGTTTTACAAGCACCGAGTTTAGTAGTTGTAATAGTAGCATCAGCATAAGCGACAACTGACATCTGCGCGAAATCCGGATGGACGTAAAACTCTTTAATTGTATTGACGGCCAGTTGTTTAAGTTGTTTGAATTCGTCTTTATAAATGGAAGTTGATGAGTCCAATATGATCGCTAGGTCAACTTTAACCATTTCTGAAAAAAGAGTAAATAAATCATAATTCTTTTATTATGTCCTTCCTTGTGGTCTTGAGTAGTTATATTAGGCCGTCATGTGAAGCAAGTTTCACAGTTTCATGGGTTTGATTTGACTCCGAACTAAGTTCAACAGATGTGCGGGTTTGATTAGACTATGGACCCCGTTCCACAGTTGTCTGGGTTCAATAAGACTATGGACCCCGTTCCAGAGTTTTCTGGGTTTAATTAGACTATAGAACCAGTTCCACAGTTGTTTGGGTTTAATTTGACTCGGGTTAATACTACTAACCAATACAGTTATTCTGACCGAACGAACACGGACACAGAAAATACGCATCCATATTGAGACATCCTCCATTGTTTACACATGGTTTCTTGGCCGAGCATTCGTCTAGATCTATCAAATACAATATTCAAATACAATATTCATATCTCGGGCTTAATCAAGATAAGCTGTCGGGGTACTCTATGAAGGCACGTAGCAGGTTGGTGATGTCATTACCTGAACAGGAGCCTCCGATGTAGCTGTAACCAGGTTTACAATCTTTATCTGAATGAGAGAGAAAAATAACAAGATTAATACAACATCTTTAAAAAGAAACTGTATAGTTTTGTTGTATTCTAAAATTAATGGAAAAAGCAGTTTAGCAATTAGAGTCTTAAAAAGTCCAACTAAAACCGATTTTGATATCTAATTCAGTTAATCGTAAGTAAATCTAGAATTACAGTCCGTGTTATATCCTGACAAACCTAAAAAAACATATCAGCCACCAAAACTTGGTGATCTACTGGTTGGACAAGGCCTATAGTTGTACATACAGTCCGTTATAACGCTGCCATCCTTTTTAATGCCTCCGCTCACTTAACGCCAACATTTTTCAGAGAAAAATTTGCTCAATCATACTCTAATTCAATGAAAACATCATGCTTTAATGACGCTGCCAAATCGTTATTAACGCCTCATTTTTCATTGGTCCCAACAGTGGCATTACAAAGGATATATACGGCATAGTATATCCCCTTCTATTACAAATTCGACAAAACCGAACCCTACAGTTCCACAGTTTCCAGTTGAAATTTGATTCGAAAGCCAAGCTATACAAGAAATAAAACTAACTGAGCTGACGAGTCAGATAAAACCACGAACTGTGAAACCGGATCTTGAACTTCGCCTCAAATGCTGAGATTAAAATCTGTTTTTGTGGTTGAAATCTTTTGAAACTGGTTTTTGTGCTTCAGCCACTTACTATCTATAGTTGCCTTGGCTACAGCCAATGAAACGGATGTTATCCCCGCTGACGTCAGCTTATTTGGACCAATAGCGAAGCCGTTAATACTTTGTTGCATGACGTCACCGACCTCGTCATTTGCACCGCGATTTGTCATCGTATAAAGTCTGATACCAGTAGCGGGTAGATTTATGATTCCGTATAGAGTCCGCATCCGATCTTTAGCTGCAACCGATCCGCTGCTCACAACTATCGCAGCCTTGGGAACGTTTTTTCTAGTTCCGTTACCGGTCAGAATATCAACGGCTTTCTCAAACGGAAGCCACGCGTTTTGTTTCGTAGCAGAGGTCGTGACTGCATCCAAAGAATCCAAGACACAATGGGAATTGTCACAATCGTCTAGATCGGTGACGATTTTCATCGAATCGCTGTAGACTGCAGTAGCAACTCTGACATAGTCCGGATGGATGGCATAATGATGAACTATCTCTTTACCGATATCTATCAAATACGGTGCGGTGGTAGTATCAGATAGATCGATTAATATAGCGATATCAATACGCGTGCGTTCTGAAATATCAAAAAAAAATCATGGAAAATTTTGAAAGTTCAAAAGTGGTCTTGAATCTATAAAGGACTGATTCTGTAAACAAATGTTAAATCTGTGCCGATAGTTTTTACGTGCCAAGGTTAAAAAACTTGAAAGATGTTGGGAGAGGTTCCACTTTATATTGATATTACTATGTCAGCTTTTGAAATACTTGATGTCAGTAATTTCGTTGGGTATATGGTAAATCATTTATTGATTTAATTCTCCTCTTTAAAACAAAATGAAGGTGACAGGGAGGGGCAATTATATATCTACTGTTAAATCAATTCTATCAAATCTAGGGTAGTCAAATGTTTGGCACAATTAGGGTCATCATTCAAATAGCATTATTTTGGGTATTAGGGACTGTCTGACAGCTATCTTTGTGGATCTCTGGCAAAAGGACATAAGATCAAGTGATCATTCCCGTTATAATTTCTACAAAACAGTTAAAACTAGTTTTAAGTTCGAAAAATATTTGTAAGTGTTGAAAGATTTTAGCCTCAGAAATGCTGTTGCTAAATCACGGACGTCTACTCACAGCTTACCAATTGAAAAAGGTTGACACCGCGGTATTGAAAAGGAAAAACGTTTGTGCGGTATCTGTAATATGTTGGACGATGAATTTTCTGTTGTTAAAGGGTCGCTAATCTGAGAAAATAATTGAATATATCTATCTTAGATGTAAATAGTTTAATCTCCACTTTCGACAACTTGAATTCTACAACCAGTTTTGTTCAGCTAGCCAAATTTATTAGACTCGGTTTGGCATTGTCCTAATATTTCTTCGATTATGTTTTTTATTTTTTCAATTTTGTTTTTCTTACCTTACTTGTGATTAGTGTTGATTATGCCTCATTTTTATTGCTTGTTTATCTCCTATTATGTATATACTTGATTTTCCCGGAACTGTATCAGTTGCAAACAATGTTTTTTTAATGTTTATGCTGATTAAAGATTGAATTGAATTGTAATAAGAGTTAATGAAATCATAGACTCTAAAATGAATTTGTTTTAGAGTCCATGATTTAACCCTTTAAACCCTACTACTGTGGAATTGGGATATTGAACAATTTTTAGCTGCCTCCATATATCTGGCTGCAAACTCAATACATTTTTCTCTTTGAAGACGAATACACACGGAGGTCGCAAGTAAAGGGTTAAACTTTAAAGCAGCTTACGTATACAGTTTGGAATTGTCCCGCAAATACAATTATAGGTTCCAAGTTTGTTTGAACATTTTCCACCGTTTACACACGGGATTTTGATAGCGCTGCATTCGTCTATATCTGCAATCAGAAACAGTAGGATTGCTCAGTAAAAAAACCCACGGCAAAATGAAATAAAAACTGATTTACGTTCGAAAATTAATATGGAAAAGCGGCTAGATATTATCAAAAACTAAAACAATTAGTCACGGATCAATTTGTTAAGTAAAATTAGAGTTTCCACATCGGGAATCGAACCCGGGCCGCAAGGGTGATCCTAACCACTAGACCATATGGGAAAACTCATTCGACTGACGTTACCTTTACAGATTGCATCTGTCCCAGCACTGAATCCGAATGCGCACATTCCATCTGCGATTTACAAACAAACAAACGATAAGAAGTTGTTTGAGACCTCAAATAATATATATATATACATACATACATACATACATACACACATACACACATACACACATACACACACACACACACACACACACACACACACACACACACACACACACACACACACACACACACACACACACACACACACACACACACACACACACACACACACACACACACACACACACACACACACACACACACACACACACACACACACACACACACACACACACACACACACACACACACACACACACACACACACACACACACACACACACACACACACACACACACACACACACACACACACACACACACACACACACACACACACACACACACACACACACACACACACACACACACACACACACACACACACACACACACACACACACACACACACACACACACACACACACACACACACACACACACACACACACACACACACACACACACACACACACACACACACACACACACACACACACACACACACACACACACACACACACACACACACACACACACACACACACACACACACACACACACACACACACACACACACACACACACACACACACACACACACACACACACACACACACACACACACACACACACACACACACACACACACACACACACACACACACACACACACACACACACACACACACACACACACACACACACACACACACACACACACACACACACACACACACACACACACACACACACACACACACACACACACACACACACACACACACACACACACACACACACACACACACACACACACACACACACACACACACACACACACACACACACACACACACACACACACACACACACACACACACACACACACACACACACACACACACACACACACACACACACACACACACACACACACACACACACACACACACACACACACACACACACACACACACACACACACACACACACACACACACACACACACACACACACACACACACACACACACACACACACACACACACACACACACACACACACACACACACACACACACACACACACACACACACACACACACACACACACACACACACACACACACACACACACACACACACACACACACACACACACACACACACACACACACACACACACACACACACACACACACACACACACACACACACACACACACACACACACACACACACACACACACACACACACACACACACACACACACACACACACACACACACACACACACACACACACACACACACACACACACACACACACACACACACACACACACACACACACACACACACATATATATATATATATATATATGTATATATATATATATTATTTAAGGTCTCAAACAACTTCTAAATTTCTAATCCTCTCTCTTCTCATAAGTAGTAGTGATTTTTGTATGTGCGTAAAAGATGATTATGAATTTTGATAATGGGTGACCTTGAGCAATTTTCTTCGCCACGTCGAAATAAACTGATTCGCTCCAGTTGAAGGTCGACTCTGCGGGTAGATGAGGTGTGACGTGGTCAGTGCCGACTGCCGGTACTACGGAGTAGATTCTGACGCGAGCAAACCACATGTGTTCAATTGCCGTCACCACTCGATCCTCTAGAAAATTATCAGAAACAACATAAGGCATGAACTCTAAACTTGCGTCTTATTTATACTCAATCTACGAGACTACGAGAGAAATATTTTCTGTCGACTCACGCTGGAAATAAATTTTTGCAACCATGATTGACACGGACACCGAAACTGTGGATCGGTCATCTTGGTTTTAAAGCCAAGACCAAACTTATGATTTAAGACACCGGCATTTTAAATTTAAGTCATGACTGTGCATACTTACTTTTACTGCCTTTACCGCTGCCTACATATATCACTATTTTCGTGACTCCGAGACGCGCACCCGGTCCCAGCATGACGTCATCAGTATCGCCATCCAGGGCGCTGCTCAAGTCGGGGCTTTTCGAAGTCTGGGTGATTTTAGCCGATGCTAAGAATTTCTGAACGCACCTTAGTTCAGAACAACTTCCCAAGTGTAGATCCGTAGTGAATTTATCGGCGTAATGCGTCAGACTGATTTGCGTGTATTCAGGACTTATGTAGAATTTCGTTGCTAAGATTTGGAATGTTTTTTTTAATTTGGGGAATTGAGATGCGGTAAGCGAGGATGACGTGTCCAACATGATCACCACATCAGCCACGAGTAATTCTGTAAGAATATAGATAGTCGACCACGAGTCAGTGTACAGATCATCGGCACCCGGTTGCACACCTGTGAGTTGTGAGTTTAGATTTGAGAATGAACTCATTTTAATTCAGAGTTAACTCTAATTCACAACTGTGGAACTGGATCCTGAGTTCACACTTCACTCTTATACACAATTGTGGAACTGGGCCCAGTTTTTAATTGTGTCATAATTGTGTAAGGTAAGTAGTGTCCAACTTTCGAGCAACTGACCCCATCGTTTCAGGGCCCAGATGCAAGCGGTCGTGATTCAAGTCTAGACCTTGTTAAGATCTGAAAACTGGTCCAAAATTGGTAGATCAACTATAGAACTAAGTTGTCGTTAGACTAACTTTAAACTAAAGCCTAGAATGTGTAACTGGGTGGGGTAGCTCCAACGTTGATTAAATTGTTCAGTTCCATCCAGTTGTTTGATGGGAGAACTGATGTCGAAAATTGAATATATGGCGATAACTAGCACTTACGATTTTGAAGATGCTACAAAGACACAAATGAATTTCACATCCTACCTTTGCACTTGAGATCCTGCGCTGCGCATGGGCAACTGAAACCGGAAACTGTATTCAGACATTTCCCTCCGTTACAACATGGCTCCGCACTTCCGGCGCATTCGTCAATGTCTACAAATACAGACTCATCTAATATACGCAGCAGCCATCTTGGATCCTGCGAGATTTCAATGATATCTCGCATCATCCAAAACGGCCGTCAAAACCGCAGATGTAGACAGAAGAACAAAAGACGAGAGTTTGAAAATTAATTGAATTGAAGAGTAAAAAAAACTTAATAAGATTATGAGGAAAAAACATTCAGGAATTATTTAGATTTTCGATTGTGAATTTTAGGTTTTCTTACCTACGCATTTTTTCGTCTTTTTAGAATCAAAATAATCCCCAAATTTGCATTTAGAATCTGGAACATACAATATAGTACCACAATATACTGAGTTGGTTAAATACGATAAATGCAGTGGTAAAAATCGAGTTTCATTTATCAATTAAACCAGTTTTAATGGGTAACCCGCATAACCAGTATCCCCAAGGCGTGGCGAGCAGTAGATCGTCCGTCTGTTGTCAAAATTAATTCATTTTCAATAAACTTTTAACTGAATTTTTAAACTGCCACCAAATATACAATAATTTCATTCTTCTACTCGGATATCGGTTAAGTTTTCATAGATGATTGACTCATTTAAGAGAAATGTTCAATCAGATTTGATTGAAATGTAGAAGAAGTCGAACACACGCAGACGACCAACTTTCTACTAGCGAACCTGGCGGATCCTCGACTGCCATACGTGGAATCCTCGATTGCCACAGTAGAACTGCGTGTACCCGATTAATACTATGTCATTTATCCACTGGTTAACTAAAACCAGTTTCTGAGTAGATGACTCCGGTAACAGTAATAGAACTAACGCACACAAACCTGCCATGATGAGCTCCGACAATTGAACTGCCGATTTCCAAATTGTCCCGAAATCCAGAACGTTCGGAATTTCAATCGTGTTCTGTCGATTGATTTTATTCAGTATGAAACGAGCGTGGTTATAGACGAGACTGTAGAGAGTGATTCTATGACGGTTGATTCTGTGTAAAGCCATCGCTGTCAATTCTTTATCATCTGTCTCACCGCTACCTACATATACTATAACCTTCTTAGCCTTACTCCGAGACTTGCCACCGTTTTTCAAGATGTTATCGACAGCCGAATTGAACGCTATGTGAGGTTTAGCTAAACCTCCCTTCCAAGTCCACGTTCTCACAATGCGTAGCAAACAGCTATAGTCGTTGCATGTATCGAAAAGCGACCCCTGGTGCACAGTTTCGCAGTATGATAGAACGGATACTCGTACGTAGTTGGGATGGACGTATAGCAGACGAATCAAGGCTCGATACAGGTTGAATAATTTCGGCCACTCGGATTGGTAAACGTACTCGGAGCTGTCCAATATCATAACGACATCCAACGCACTCTTCACTGAAAATATAAAGGATAATCTATATATGATGCCTGATTTTGGCCATTCTAGAAATATGTCTGCACGGCTAAGCATGATGAAAAAAAAACATAGACACCATTTTTTTGTTTTCTAGATTTCGAGAATTCAAAAACCTACAGCACTGAAACACACTAGACCACTGGCAAATTACTGGCTGAGATTAGCTGACTTCACCAGGATGAAGGGAAAAATGCCACCGGTTAAAATGTAATCGTGCTTATTAAACGTGACACGGCAATTCAAACAATATATAAGCGATTTACATGACAGATCGCCGAAATTTATAGATATCCGTAATATGATATTTTTTTATCATCTTTTGTTGTAATGGTTTATAACGACATGCACACTATGGCGACACATGTACGCCCTCTACAGACTTGACAGTTGAGCTTAGCCAGGGCCAACTTTTCCCATCCTCCCTCGGCAGGGATTCGAACCTATTAATGCTATCGCGAGACTCCACCGCGGCATAAAACGATGCCTGATTAGCCCGAGTTATTCAGGGTTACATAGGCTAGCCACATGAAAACACGCGGCACCAACCAGATTGCCTGTTGTATAATCCTGAATTTCAAAGTATCTCTAGACAACGAAGATAGAAAACAGAAGCGAGATTTTGAGAATTATAGGAAGTTAATCTATTTTTTATCTAACTCAGGGGCCTGGATCCAGTTCTACAGTTGTTGTGTGTTGGAGTTAACCCTGAGGTAAATGAGTTAACTCTGAGTCAAATATAAGCCCACAACCTGTGGAACAGTTTTATAGAAAGTAGATTACATTAGAAATTTCGAGGAACTAGGTGTAAAGGAGGAACAGGGTCCATTACTGTGGAACTGGGTCCAGATCTGTGGAACTGGATCCTGAAGCGTGGAAATGGGTCTTCAGGAGGAACTGGGTCTTGATTTGTGGAATTTGGTCCAGAACTATGGAAAACAGGGGCCAGAACTGTGGAAATGGATCTGAATTTAGCGCCAGATTTTGGCAAAATAAAGAAAGGGAAAAATTATGCTTATACCTTGACAGTCGGTAAGACCAGTTCTACTCGTGTTACAGCTGCATGTATAACCACCAGGATTATTCTCACATTCTCCACCATTGTGACACGGATCGACAGAATGGCATTCATCTATATCTACAAAGTTCAACAAACAACAACAAAATTAACTTGAAATTCTGTTGAAAAGATATGATGTAGCGTCAATTGCATTGAATTGACCGGTTATCGATCTAGTCTCAATATTGATGACGTACAGCGCACCTTCACCCAAACTTCATCATAAAAAATCTTACCAATACATTTTCCTCTGTTATCTCTGTAACCAAACTTACAGTTAGTATCTGTAGAAAAACAATGGAATATTTCACAAATTATAAAATTTCGTCTCACATCAACTTATCGTTGAACCCCGTATGTGAGTGTTATGTAGTCATTGAGACCCTCATTGTAGCGCATATAGTCAGATTCCACATAGTCCACAGACCTTGATAACACTTAGCTGTACCCAGATTGCAGTTTCAAATTTAATTAATAATAAATAAAATAAATTAATTATCAATGAAAATTAGGCTTAAGTCTTATGGATTAATTCTTCAGTGTTTTTAACTCCACAATGCAAATTTAAAACTGAGAACCATGGAAGTGAGTACCACACTGAGGTCCTCGTATGGTTTAATTGAGATGTCGGTTTACCTTCTCGTATCGCCATAGCGATCATTGGGGCGTAAACATTCGATATCTCGATCTTTTTCACCACGGGCGACAATGAGAAATGTGACGTCACAGGAAGTGACGTATACAACACGTTACTTTCAGTATCGCAGCCGACTGAGTAAACTCGAACTCCGTCTCGATTCAGATCTTCTAAAGCTTCTAAAGTAAGTAAATAATCTTCCGTTTCTCCGCTCCCGAGAACCAGTACTACTTGAGGGATTCCCCGCCGATTACCACGTGTCTTCAATAAGAACTTCCTCGCGTGCCGCAGCCCGAGCCAACTATTCGCTCTAGTTCCGTCGTATTCGAGCGTATCAATGGCGTTCAGAACGCTGTCAGTTTTATCAGATTGTTCTAGCCAGTTACCCAGTTTGACGTTACTGCTGAATTCAGCCGTAGCGATTCGAACCATCCCCAGTTTCACGTCAAACTGTCGGACGATTTCTTTAGCGAGAACTTTAGAAAGTTCGAATTCGCTTTCGACGACGGATCGCGACGAGTCGATTAGAATCGCTAGATCAATGGCGTGTTCTAGAAATACAAACAAATGAACAATCAATAAATTGTTTTCTATCTTCTTGAAAGAAAAATGTATATGTTATTGATTATCGAGTGATGAAACTGAAGTTTGTAGTTTTCTTTTTAGATCACCTCCCGAATGTTCCTATGTATAGCACATGAGTACATCTTCTTAATAAGATGCCAGTTGAAATAATTACTCCCAACATAAATAAGGCACAATAAAGTTATGTGTGATCTTTACGTTTACTAACGGCCACTCAGGATATGAAGGATCAATATCTTAAGGTATAATTACATAATGAAATTACAGAACACATTGAATTGACTCATCTAATTATCAAAATCTATTATCAAAAATATCTAAACGATGTTTTCAGCTTTCCCGTATGGTCTAGTGGTTAGGATTTCTGGCCCTCACCCAGGCGACCCGGGTTCGATACCCGGTGCGGGAACACATATTTTCTCTCAAATAGAAAATTTAGTTTTAATCCATTCATTCACTTTTTGACAGCTCTAACCATGGACTCTAAAAACACGATTTCAGTCCATTCGTACAGAATGATATTTGTTTGGCTTTTTGTTGTTGTTCGTGTTTATTACGCGACGATAGATAAATGAAATCTACGTACTGTTTTTACAGTGAACTCCTGTAAATCCGGGTGTACATTGGCACGTGTATCCAAACCCCGGTGAATTCTGTGCACACTTCCCTCCATTAGCGCAACTTACACCGACACACTCATCTATATCTATACAGAGGAAAATTTAATCAATTATATATAAAGTATTCTGAATCGTGTTGAATAAGGACTCGGCAATGCTGCTGTGGCGAGTGAGGATCCACCGGGTGCGCTAGTGTTCAATGGGACAGCATCAAGCATTGTGGCAATGGACATTTCCAGTTGTGGCCATTAGTGAGGATCCATGTGTGTAACTAGTGTACAGTAGAGCATCAAGAACTGCGGCAATAGATGATTCCACTTGTGGCAGGTGAGGAACTACCTGGTGTCGCTAGTGTAGTAGGACATCAACTACTGCGGCAATAGAGGATTCCACCTATGGCAAGTGAGGATCCACCAGGTGCGCTAGTGTGCATCAGGGGATTCCACATGTGGCCAGTGAGTGTAGTCTACAGAAGTGATGTGTCTAAGTGGGAGGCTATTAAAATTCTACATTAATTTTGGGCACGCCATTTGGCGGAGTAGTTGGTGCAGTGAGTGGCACGCCATTTGGTGGGATAACTGGGGCAGCACAAAGAACACCGTCTGGCGGGATACGAACCTGATTCACAACGTTTTCCAGTATAACCGGCAGCGCAGACACATTTATAACCTTGACCTGGTAAATTCTGAGCGCATTGTCCTCCATTTTTACACATTATCCCGACACATTCATCTATATCTGATATATATAAACATTCATCATATCAATGATCAATGCTTAAAACTTTAAACTTTTTCAAATCCCACAAGATCAAATTCCGACAGGTTTCATCAAGCTAATGATTTATTTATTCGACGTTTTGACTATAGAACAATAGTCATCTTCATTCACAGATATAGTATAGTGTTTCACCAATGGTAATCAAGGCTTTAAATTTGAGAAACATTAGAAAGAATAATGATGCAACTCGTATTGGAAATGAAACTGGGAGGATCGCGCACGATTTTGATCAATATTCACGCGATACTTAAAATGGCCGCCTCGATATGAAATAGCTCGGGCGAACTTCGTTATCGGAGTTGAGTCGACTATATGCAAACTAAGTGCAACCGAATGTTAGTCAGGACAATAGTCCGGAAATGGTCGACTACGGGATTGAGCGCGGTCGCTGTAGTCGGACCTATTTCCAAGATTGCCGAAGATCTTGGGTATTTTAACGCATTTCGGCCCAGTTTTATGACAACGTTTGAACTCAATTATTTCCGGTTTATTCGTATTTTTTTTCGAAGTGACCGTTTTAAAGTTTAAGTTTTTCATGAAACTGCACCCCCTGGTGGTGATTATATGTACCATGTTCACAGTGAGTTCCAATGTATCCATTAGCGCATTGACACTTGTATCCGGAACCCGGTGCATTCTGGACACATTTACTTCCATCGTGATAACATTGAACTCCCTGACATTCATCAATATCTATAAATAACAAATATCATTCCTGTATTGCTGTAATAAAAGCCTAGGTGTGCGTTTGTAAGGGACACCAAATCAAATAGTCTTCTTAGTCACGATGTAAATGTATAAGGAGGAATTCGTATCTCCCATATGGTCTAGTGGTTAGGATTCCTGGCTTTCACCCAGGCGGCCCGGGTTCGATTCCCGGTGTGGGAACTTTTTTCAGACGATTTTAGACAATTATATCATAATTGTATGCTCTATATTTTCTACTTTTCAAGCATCTTTTCTTCAAGTATATGACATCTATTTTTTTCCTTTTAAATGCATGACATTCATAATTCAGTAGTCTGGATATTTCTATTGTGGTATATTTTCAATCAAACAACCAATTAGTTTCCACAATGGTATAGAATATGCTGTTTGCATTTTCCCGGAGTCCTATGCATGCGATGTATAGATGAGTCTATCAGTAATGGTGATATTTTACCTGTTTCGCAGTCGTCTCCTTCCCAGCCAGCTTTACATCGACATCTGTAACCCTTTAATGAACTGTCCCGCGAACAGGTGGCGCCATTTTTACAGGGCAGTTTCGAACACGCGTCTGCAGCTGGAAACCAATCGAGCGTAACAACGTAACTGTAAGCGTTACTTCATTTACCCGGTTAATTAAGGCTATTATACAACTAGACATTAAAACATTGTATACAGAACTGGGAGCACGAATACGAGTTAAGATTTGACGCTGAAGTCAAACTAACGTATTTAAAACGAACTAAAAAATCAACCATTCAGGAACTGTGGGTCCTTATGAGTCCTTGGTTTCTTGTTGACCCTAGGACCACAATGAATAAAATATTTTCAATCTGACTCCTCACAATGGAACTCGGCCCTGGGCCCATTATAGAATCGAAAGCAGCAATGCGAACCGAGAGATGGTGGAGGTTGGACCATCAATTTGATTCTTGATGAATGCATTTATCTTTTCATTTTATTATCGATATACTCTCCACGTCTGAGTAAACGCTGTTCTGTAACTACGACAAACATTGTTGTTGTCTGTGACTTACCTGATGAAATCTTGATGATGCAACTTATCAGAAGAAAGGAAATCACCCGGCGCCCAGTCGCTGCCATCTATATCCACGAATTCAACAACAATTCAAAACAACAATTTCATTTATGGTAGAGGATACTGCAGAGAACTTCATTTGTAATTCGTCATTTTTCGTGATATTTTAAATTCTCTATTTGTTATGTAAGAAATGAAAGCCTACCTTGGACTCTACAGTGTTCGTGTATATGTATATGGAACAGAGAATAGACGGAATTCAGTTTGAAATGCAGATGTTTTCTGGACCTTTTGTTTTCCTGGACGAAAAGTCGAATCGTAAATAAAACGTTTACAGTAAAATACAATACGATCGAAGAACACAGTTTATTCACATCTGCAGTATACGTTCGTATATAAAACTCAGTACGGAATCCAAATTATAGGAAGATAACATTCATTAGTATGATACGTGTAGATCTAAGGTTTACAAGATACCGACCCGCAAAAAAAAAAAAAATTTTACAATGAATTTTTGCAAAGCGAAACCTAATGTTATTGCTTCAGGGGTGAAACAGTATTTTGCACTGTATAGGCCTAGCAGGCAACACTTCTTCTGGCCAAGTTATCATTTTGAAAACACTTTTAATTGATATCCAAAATCTCACTGGGTGAGCTGAAGAGTCGTATATCAACTGTTTTGTTTTTTCTTTACAATGTATTAAGTATATATATATATATACTGAAATGATATAGTGGCAATCATGTATTTCATATAATATACCCCTGTTAAGTTGTATTCGGCATTTGGTTATTCGGTCGTTTAAAACCTAGTACTCTACCAGCAAAAGTTGACTCCAGCAATATTCACAGTAAACTAAAACATCCAAAAATAAGTTCAAATATATGCAAATATATCGAAAAGAAGTTCCCACACCGGGAATCGAACCCGGGCCGCCTGGGTGAAAGCCAGGAATCCTAACCACTAGACCATATGGGAAAGCTGTTCGATAGGTTGCCAGTTATATCCGTCTTTGTAAAATTTACCAGATAATTGATTGTCAATTCTATGTGTGACGAAGTTATTCTATTGTCCCTTCATGATCTCAGAGTGGTCAGTAGTTAATGCAAGTTAAAGGGTCACACGGTAGAACGATCTCTTAATTGAATAACTAATTGCGAGATCCGGTTTTCTGAGTTATTAGCAAATATAATATCATTCGAATAGAATTGATCAATGTATTATTTGACCACGAGTTAGAAATGATTCGACGGACTATGAGATTCTGCGACCGGTTCATAATCCTCATAGCTAAAAGTATTGTCTGAATAAGAGGGTCTTTAGATGCCGCCCTTCGTAAACATGTTGTCTCGAAATCATCTTCAAAACCCGCCATTGTTATGAAGTTAGACATTGTTGCGTCCTCGCACAAAGACAGAGTGAATATTCTTTATCGTTAAGTTGCTTGTTCGGCATTGTTGCCTCCTCATTAACTATGGCAACAACTTTTACGTTTTGGATTATGACGCTTATTACGTTGTTTAGATCAGTTTTCACGGATGTATTTTACACTCGGAGTAATACCACGTTCATAATAGAAAGAGATCTGGTGGATGTTGATTATCCGGTAGAGTCTACTTTAGAGTGCGCTAAACTGTGTATGGTTCACGAATGCATGGGTTTCATATACAGAAAAAATACGTATTGTTGTACGTTGTTAGAAATGGGAAACGCAAGAGACCACGCATGGATTTCGGCTGATGCTTTAGTGTTTGTGAAATCAATTATTCCGACTTCTACGTCAGGTAAACAAAACCACTGAATTAGAAATTCACGGGCAAAAAAACTATATGTGCTTGAACTATGAGCTTTGTCGTGAATTTTAAGTTTGTTTAAATAGAACGATGAAATACAAGGTTATGAATTTTTGCAAAATGTAGCTGGTATTCAGAAACTTAAAAACACAGTGTTCGGAGCCTTCCGGTGAATACAGTGAGGTCAGAGACCTCCTACAGATAGGGACCCCTTGAACAGCTATGCGAATTTGTAGTTTTATAGTTAAAGAAATAGACTATACATCAGGTAGAAAATAAATCTACAGAATTAGAAATGGGCATGAAAATTTATTTTGTAAAACTCGGCATAATTTCTTATTCTTTAGAATATTGCAAATTGGGATTTTTACTGTTAAAAATATCGTTTTGTTTTATGTTTTTAAGAACCTTTAACTGTAAACGGTGAAATAGATTCAGCATTGACATCAACATCGTCTACATCAACTTCAACAACAAAATTATCAACGACATCAGTAATACCTACATCGACAAGCAACGCTATGACGACAGCATCCGGCATCAATACTGGTGAATTCAAATGTCAACCCGGTTATGAGGAGCCTAGAAGTGGTGATAATGTTTGCTTTAGAGTTAGCGACCATGTTGCTGATTATAAAAACGCTCAAATAGCATGTCTTTACGATCAAGGGAATTCACGTGGAAACACTAATCTAGCAGCACCGCAATCAGCTTATGAAAATACACTCATCTCCGCGTATCTGATCAAGAAATTCTCACATATCTCAGGTATATAGGTTTGTGAAGACTTATTCTGTCTAACCTGTATTATTTCGAGGCGTATCTTATTTTGAAAAAGATGGCGCTACCTGTGACATTATCACCATGAGTGAATTAAGGCAATATGACGATGTTAAGTGCATGGGGATTTAGGAAGCGGCCATATTTGATGCAATGTCAGTACATGTATTGTGAATCGATATAACTGGTGATGTCTAAAATATTCAATCACTAGTAGGCAATTTGATGACGTCATAGGGTTGGAAGAGGCAGCCAAACGTATTTTATCGATTGTTTATATGTCTATTTGTAGGCAGTATATTCATTGACATGAAGAATCCCACCGGAACTGCAGTCACATGGCAAAACAAAGATGGCGGCGGCGTCTCCCCGTTGCCGTACACGATAGTTTGGCTTCGGGACCAGCCCGATCAAGAGACAGAACAATGTATCGCCTATTCTGCGGATTTGATTAGCAGAAGTTGGGAGGATGTCTCCTGTTTTGACAGACATCACTATATCTGTGAGGAGAGGCCTCGCTAGAAACAAACATCCCGGTGGCATAAACAATTATATACGTGTAATTTATGTTTAAGGCAGGTTCCTGTCTCCGCATTGTCAGTTTTACTACGCCTTGGAGACTAAGGGTCATCAGTCTCTCAGCTGAACAGTTAGTTACATCTTGATTCAAGACAGTCTAAGAAGACAGTGCCCCCAGATAGTAGTCTACGTGACATATAATGGCGGATACAGGATATCCTGACGGGAGGGGGATGTTGAACTTTTGGTAGATCGTAAGAGATTGAGAAGGGCCTACAAACCCTGAAGCCATTCGTCATTTGCCCATGAACAAGATGAGAACACCGATTTTGGTGTGAATGAACTTGATCTTGCCTTGCCAGATGCCAGAAAATCGTGTTTAGATACATAATTCGTCCGCCAAGGCTTCGCTCTATTACGTTCAGCCCTCGGGAAATGGGCTTCCTCTCTGTGCCCCATCCCTAACACGTTTCTACGGCCTTGTGAACTCTATACGTTTCCTCGGAATAATATAAGAATAATTTCTGGTAATCATATACGCCGTGTTTATTGTAGAATTGTTTGTAAATATTTCTTATGCAGAATTTAATGTAATATGGGTATGCAAATTACATTACGAAAATCAATATTTACTGATTGATCTATTTTGGGGATGGTGGAAGCACTTCGAGTTGCTGCCGAGCGTGATTGATTTGACGAAGTAGTTCCTCCGTCTTTTCGTCATTTAATTTTGCATCTTTGGGCGAAACCCTAGAATATAATAACGAGGTTATTGAGAAAGAATCAAACACAATGAACATGACATAGAGGGTCCAAGCTGAGGGGTGGTGTAGGAAAATACGAAGGACTAAAAAAATATGTTTCATGATTATTGCCGGGATTTTGCATGGGAGGCAGATCCGTACTCAAGTAATTCAAAAATAAGAGGGCCCCACGATTAAAATGCCCGAGATGGTAGGGTTCTGAGTGCAGGCTATAGTTGACACACGGAGAAGGACCCGGGCTGGGGGTGCAATACTTTCCTGTGCAACTATCTCGGAAACTTATTTGTCCAGGTATTGGTTTATTCAATCCCTTGCAAATCACGGGGGGAAATAGAAGATAACTTATTAAAAAAATGAAACGGAAGGTTTCTGATTTTATAACGGTTTATGCGGTAAAAAATCCGTCGCTGGCAGGAAATTTCCGTGATTTGTCGGAATTTTCGTGAACTCGTCGGAAATGTCTCCGGTTCATCTGCTGCAGCGTTATTTTCCTCTTTTCCCTCCTCCCTTGAACCACGAAAATAAAGCATTGAACATAGGAAACTATCCGTTTAGAAACGAATAGTTCCTGCAAAAATAAGATTTTTCTGCAGCATGATAGCTGAATTGTCGATTATGTGTTTGCAAAAAAAACGGAAACTTCCGTAACTTTTTTTTACCTTTTAAATAAACACCGTTGGAAGCCGCTCACTTCAACGAGACTAGCTCCAGGCTGATGAACAGGCGCATGCACTGATTTGTAGAAACGGCAGTATTTGGTATATTTTTGGAAGGTTATCATTGCACATTCTGGATCTGCCACGCATTCGACCCTACACTGCAACAGATCTACTGCTGTGTACTGTCTAAACGGTTTTTCTACAGTCGAAGGAATGTAACCGGGTCGAAAATGCCCCGTACAGAAAATCTGTACGATTCTCCCATCTTTCACTACAATTTACATCAAAGATAAATACACGTGTTTTAGAATCGAGATTTAGAAAAATAAAATCAAGGCAATTTTCGAAATGTGGACACTACGGGTAATCAAGGTTCAAGGCGAAAAAGGTGAACTCAAAATTTTTGCTTTAATTGCAACTGTACTACTCTTACAGCCTGGTTACTTCCATCCTCTGCCGGCAGGGATGCGAACCTGATGGCATCGAGATTGCCACACTTCGTGCCGTGGCTGAGTGTAGCGACGCCATCACGTTCGAATCCCTGCCGAGGGAGGATGGGTTACTTAGTGTTCTTAAATACCTGCAATTCAAGCTTAACCGTGTTAAGCATAAAGTTTTTCGAAAATCTGGACCCGGGGTACTTCGAAAATACCCACTATCAAATTAGTTACTTACTGCGATAAGTGTCTGTTAGAATTTCCTGGGCTTGACCCATTTGCGCAACAATGAACGTTGTCACTAAGAATACGACGAAGATATGTGTACCCATTGTGATAGTGTCCGACGAATGATAAGTTTATGAATTGGTTGAGTGACTTTTAAACTGGCTGTGTTTAGTAACAGCTGGGTTTATACTGTTTACGCGCCAACATTTCCAGGTATCAGTGACAGTCACACGCGGCTAGGGTGCTGGCTATACTGGAACATGTTTAGTGAGTCGAGAACTAGGAACTCGATGAATGATGCTACCGAGTTTAGAATAACGAGGGACCCGGTAGCGTTGGATCAGCAGTAAATATTTACCCGAGTTGAAAATCAGGGAACTCGGTTTTTGGGACTGCTGTAAACATTTGACCGAGTGTGGAATTAGGGAACTCGGTAGCGTTTGAACTGCTAGTGCTATAAACACTTCATCGAGTTGCGAATCAGGGAACTCAATAGCGTGGGGACTGCTGTAAATACCGGGCGTTTCATCGAGTTGAGAATCAGGGAAATCGTTAGCGTTGGGACTGTGGTAAATGACATGACGTTTTAACACAATCTTAGATGATATTGAAATGTTCAGTTCACTAGAATTGCTAGTTAAAAAGTGAGCGGCAAGTGTTTTCTTCATTAAGTTTTATGGTTATAGGCATCAGCTGTTACTTTACTAGCAAAATTTATTATCTAAGAAACGCGGCAAGCATTAAAACACGAAATGTAAATCCAATAATAAATCAGATCTTAACCATGCATTCAAAATTGACAATTCTGATCATTTTCATAGACTAATGCTTTCAACATCACTTGGGAAAAAGTTAGCTTCACTATCAGGTTTTTCTATGCGCCTCTCTTCGGCGCTCTGTGTCGGAAAAAAATGTCGCAGCTCAATGGATTTTTGGTGGCCCCTCTGTCGTCTGCGATAGGAATACCTACTCAAGAAATGTCACACGAAAACAACAAACCAATATATTTCTGTTGAAAAGACGTTTTATTCCTGTACTTGTACAGTCAGTCATGCACACACAGATATACGTGTAACTAAAGAACAAATCGGTTTTCTGTATAAATGATGACCTGGTGTAGTAGACTCCGCCCGAGTCGGATCGATCAACTCGGATAATCGTTCGACTCGGATGTTTTTTAAAATATTTTTGTGACACTATCTAAGAAATACATAACATCCAAATTCAACTCGGATATCACTCAAAGCGGGCACACTTTTACGGTTCCAAATGATTCGAATTAGACAAAGTCTACCGTGTTAAACATTTACAAACTTTAGGCTAAACAAAAATTGTACCTTGTTTCTGCGCAGCGGGCGGGTCATTTTTGTTAAATATGATTTTGTAATCAGTTCATTTCTATAGCTGCCGGGTCCGTTGTGGTAAAATTGATCACGATTTAAAAAAAAAAGTAATGTACAGGGTATAGGCGGCCGGCCGGGTCAACTTCAAAGCTCAGCAGAGCGGAGAAACAAGGTATCGCTTTTTAGCCTTAGATACGTAGAGGAGTCGTGTTAAAAACGAGACGGATATGTGACACCTTTTGAACCTCGTTACAGCGAACTCCACGGGATCATTGTTCGTTATAACCGATAGTTCGTTCGTTGTATCCAGTATGTAATTAGTCAAATTGTATTTTGCTTGGGACGAGTTACATCCGACGAATCTTTGTATCCGAGTTCGTTGTAAACAGGTAACACTGAACCCGTCTCGTTTTATTCAAACGTTTTATGTATATACGTTTGTGACCGGGCTATCGGTTAAAACAAACATACTTTCTAGTCCCGTGAAGTTCGCTGTAAGGAGGTTCCCCACTGTTGTAGTAAACCACCGTTTTCAGTGGAATCTATACCAGACACACGGAGTGGAAAGTCTATCCCCTATTCGATGACCTGTTTGATTACATTTGGATTTACGCAGAAGGCTAAAAATTTCATCGAAAATGAGCCAATTCGTATCTAGGTAAAACCGACTTTTTTGTGGCGTCATCTAGCGGTCCGCATCGGTACCCTTTTTTCAACAGCATTACAAAAAGCATCTGTCAATATAGTTATATTCGAAACATACACACAATGTTAGTTTTCATTGAATGTAAAGTTCATCATTGTCTTTTCACATGATAAGATACAACATAATGCCTATAAAAATACGATAATAATACTTCACACGGACACGGAAGGAATGTTAATACTTATATCAGTCATATCATATGTATATATAACAGTACATTCATTATCAATAATAGGCAGTACACAACACGAGAATACAAACGCGGTCATGTTACCGGGTGCACAACTACATGTATTCATGGATCGATTTATTGAATCAATTGTTTTTAAATACATACGTAGGCAGATCCATAAATCCATAGATGCAAAAATTATTTTCATAAAACTTTCTACATTCAAAATCTAAATCAGCAATAAGTAGCACATGATATCAAACTGCATGATAAAATATTCAAACTGTGACCATATTGATTATAAAGCTAGTATAAACTGGTTGGATCCAGTTCCACAGTTCTCAGTTCAAATCTGAGTTGGGAATAAACTATTTTTCTAACTCGCACTAAGCGTCAAACTTTGATTAGCCGAGAACTGTGGATCTCCACAGTCCGATTCTGAAGTTGTCTGTTAAAATGAAAGTTAAAACATTTGAAGTGAACCGATTTTAACAAACAAAACTAAACCGGTAACTGGGTAACTGGATCCTGTTTGCTGGTATCCATTATTTCATAAGTGATTTGCACAATCATTTAGCAGCAGCAGCACCACCAGCAGCAGCAGTTCAATTTGAAGCAGGCTCAATTGTGGAAGGTTTCTTTTGTATAAAGTATTAGGAAAATATGTAATAAATATTTATCATTTATTAAGTACATGTATATTGAATTATTCAAACCCAGCTTGCTTCTGTCAGCTGTAAAACAGTGAAACTCCTGCTCAACGTTGCGTCCACAATGCCATCTGATCATTGATCTGTCTCGCCAAAATCAACGCCATAAAAATTGCAAAAATCTAAAAAGAAAGAGAAATGAGAGAATTGAGAAGTTCAAGTCAAACTGGGGAATGTCGTCATATGGAAAAGTTAATTACAGCATCACTAGACCAGCTCAACTTATACGGGTGCAATACCAAGTGGGCTAAAAATCCAAATGCAAAGCAGACCTTATATCACTGAGGGATCATTCATTTATTACGTACGCATAAAATTTAAACCCCCCTCCCCCTCTGTACGCAAAATCGGCCATTTTTTCATATACATTAAGCATTACAGTACGCAATTGCACAGTCCCCTCCCCCTCCCTTGATGCGTACGTAATAAATGAATGACTCCTGATGGGATTCATGAAAATTTCCGCCAGGTTTAACGTTGGCTTTTTGAATTCAACTGCAGCCGTCATCTCTATTTTTGAATCCCAATTTATATTTCTAAATCAATTTACTAAGTTTAAGTCATCATTCGGAAATTTCGTTACCATAATGGATGTCACAACGATGACGACTTTTCATTGTATAAGTGGAGTTTAAAATATACCTGTAAAACAGCAATACCCATCGCGATTCCACCAACCAACAGTAAATTCTCTTGAACCAGTTTCAAAATGGCGTCCACACAACCAGTCGTATAAATCTTCTCACCAGCTTTTATATGCTACAAATATAGTTCACAGCTACTATCTATAACATCTTTATGAAATGTAAAACAGCTATGACCCATGACCTGAATTTTTTTCGTGAATTTTCATGAAAAAGAACAGCGCCAGCAGTACTTACCCCTAAATTTTGCATTCCATATCCACACATAGCATTGATATAGTTTCCCTAAACAAAATAAATAACTTATCAGGCAAAGGCACATTTGGCAGCGTATTATCAGTTAAGACATCAAAAATCTGCGGATGAGTGAAATGCAGTTTACCGCATCTCCAAGTAGATAACTTTGTCCTCATCCTACAAATGGGGTTCCCTGAGAGCTACTATGGCAGACGAGGATCCAGGTTTGCTAGGTAGTTGGTCGTCCGCGTTTGATTTTTTCTGATTTCAATTAAATCCAAATGAACTTTTCTCCTAAATGAATCAATCATTTAAGAAGAATGAAAGTATTGTATATTTGGTAGATGCTGTGATAATATATGGATTGAGGAGTCCAAAAATCCAGTTCAAAGTTCATCGAAAATGAACTAATTTTGACAATGGACGACCTAGTGCTCGCCACGCCATCTGGCAGGATAGCTGGTTTTGCGGGTACCCCATTGTAAACGAGAATTTTATACAATTCCATATTCTAAGGCAGTAACGAGTTAAGAGTTTGTTTAGAAAAGGTCAACTCAAAACATATAGAGGGTTTACAAGGTGCCCCCGGCCGGATCCGTGCCTGTCTGGTTTACACCCGTGCTGTACTTACATTTAAACCTACGTTATTTTCTACGACGCAACACGAGAACGGAACTCCACATCTCTCTGGACTCGTGTTCTCATTCGGGTTTTTCGTACAGTTGAAATAAGGATTGTTATTCCAGTCTTTGTAGCCAAGTGAATTCACACCGCAACATTTAAACTGCCAATTCAAACATTCAATACATGTTTCATAATTCGCTAAATACATGAACATTTTGAAGTGAGTTTACAGTGTACATGTATTTAATATCTAACCACTGGTTTTAAGGTTTATCATGTGAATTGACAAAAAAAAAAAACGGGGTTGCGCATTCAAGGCTTAAACTTCAGGGGGCCAGTTCCATAGTGAGGGCTTAGACTTAAGACCATTCTAAGACCAACTTAGTTCTATAGCCAATCTAATAACTTAAGACCAGTCTCAAGATTTAAGATAACTTTTGGTCTTAAGTCTTGTTTATGGAACCAGCCCCAGGGGTTGGTTGCATAGTTATGGCTTAGACTTATGACCAGTCTAAGACCAACTTAGTTCTATAGCCAATCTAACAACTTAAGACCAGTCTTAAGATTTACGACCACTTTTGGACTTAAGTCACGACTGTGCAACTGGCCCCAGGAGCCGACTAAGCCATGAATAATCTAACAACTTAAGACCAGCCTAATCCCATATTGGTTCTATAACAAATCTAACAACTTTAGACAAGTCTAAGCTCATTTTGGTAGTATAGCCAATCTAACAACTTAACGCCAGTCTAAGCTCATTTTGGCTCTATAATCAATCTAACAACTTCAGACCAGTCTAAGCTTATTTTGGTTCTATAACCAACAATTTCAGACCAATTAAACATATGGTCTAAGACCACTTTTGGCCTATGCAACTAACAGTAGATCGAGGACTAAGGTGAAAACTGGACCCTTACAGTTTTTTGCATCCAATCGATGAGATTCATCAGATCCGCATTATCCCTGTATCTGACGATCAACTCATCCTCGAGGACTCCTTGAATTTTAGTTTTGGCTTCGTTGTCGAAAACAAACGCTAAAACAGCACCGGTAATTTCTAACAGAAATATCACTCCCAAAACAGCAGAGAACTACAACAAAAACATTGAGATACAGAAAGAAAAAATCGACATCGTGAATCAACGTATAACACGAATATCAGTTTAAACATGAATCGAACATCAGGTCCATGCTTTTTTTATTCTTTTTTCTATTTCAAGAAAAAGGGCACTTTATCACCATTGAAAAAGTACAGGTCTTAAATATGATTATTTCATAACCTAAACTAAAACAAAGAAAATCTGAGTACCAAGGTATGTGAATAAATCATATGAAAAATTATGAAAATTATGTCCAAATTTCAAAAAAATCTTGGCTCGAAAGATTTTTTGACAATGACTTTGTGAAGGGCACTTTATATTCAAGTATGCGGATTATGAAAGATAGATAGATATACTATACTATACTATACTTGCGAAATAGAATGGTGATCTTAGAACTGGTTTCATAGACATGGTAATTGAACCCAGACTGTAACTACCATTGACAATGGAAAACTTTTAGAACAAGATGTTTCATGAGGCTGATTAGGAGCAAGGAAGGAACCATGGTCACAGACAGAAACAGATTGACTTATGAAAACGTTTTCAAGACCCTCCCAAAATTGAAGCAGTTTCACAAAGAGTTTTAGACTAATTTCCCGAAATGAGAGGAGATTCGCTGAAGAAAGTGCCTGAAAACGATTCACGAACTTAGCTGAGTTTTTAAGGAATCAAGTTTAGTATGAACCCCCGAACCCGACAATAGAGGAGTTTTCAAGGGGTACAGTTAAATTCGACTACGTCGTCATCAAATAACTCATCGCAACGCACGTTGTCACTATTTATTAGCCCAAATCTGTATTTCTATTTCAATACGCTGAGGGGTAATTCATTTATTATGTACGCATTGGGGCAGGGGGTCAGAGCAGCTTTGTACTATAATGCTTAACCCATGTGGTGTATAAATCAGTGACTGACTAGTACACTGCACTGCAGTGTATATAGATGTAATTTGTAAAAGTTTTATATAGATATAGATCAGTTAGATAGATAAGTAACTAACAACACACCGCTCAGCGGTGTAGATGCATTATAGTGCTTGTTATTTGATGCACTGGGCTGGAATTTTTTTGAACATTTTAAGATTATCTTCCGCACTTTAGGGTATTGATTAGTCAGCACCAAAAGGGTCTTAATGTAAATGAAAAAGGCGCCGTTTTTGGGGGAAAATTCAAATTTTGTGTGTACATAAGAATTAATGATTGTCACAACGACAACGACTTAAGCAGCGAGTTTCACTGTACTCGATAAAGTTGAGATATTTCAGAGTATTCACATATTAAACGATATACATATAAGAGAAAAAGTACAGGACCCAGTTCCACGGTTCTGAGTAAAAATCTGACTCGAGAGTTAACTCATTGAAAATGAACTGATTTTAACTCAAGAGTTAACCCTAACTCACAACTTTGGAACCGGCCTCGGAAGAATAAAGTACCGTTTTAAGAAGACAGATATTTTCACGTAGCGCGCCCACGCAACCAGCAAATGAAATCAGAAACACAAACGAACCGACGATGATTATGACAATAGAAACATTTGCTAACAGATCGTAGATACTAGATATGTCAGTGCTCGATCCACCGCTGTTGAATTTATTCTTCTCAACCTGGGCCCACGTACCGATAAACACCAGCGCGATACCCAGAACCTGAAACAACAAATACAGCAGATGATTCAACGAGAATGATTATGTATCTAGATACCGTATATATCAGGGATGAAAACGGCCCATATTGAAAAGTCGGAAAATATTTTCAAAAAAAATGAATTTTTTTGGGGAACAAAAATCAGTAACTTTAAGCCAAAAACTACGGAGCGCTCCTATGTGACGCCCGCGATTGAGGTGATTAAAGTGATTGAGGTGATTTACACTGTTCTCAGGAATAAAGAAAATGAAAAAAGGAATGAAATCCGTCTATGGTCGGAAGATTTTCATCCCTGATATATCAGGGTGGAATTTTGTCACCTCTCCTTTTTTGTATATATTTAAATGACCTTAGTGTCAAACTCAATTCTTTCAATATTGGCTGCATAAACTATGGTACTCTAATAAATAATTTAATATATGCAGACGACATTTGCATTTTTTGTCCCTCTGCAAAGGGTCTACAAACTCTAATCAATATTTGTAATAACTATGCAAGCCAGCATGACATAACATTTAATATAGATAAAACTCAGTGTATAGTTTTTAAGCCATCTAGCTTCGTTTTCTATGGCAATGTTGTGCCCCCAGTGTATATGAATAATTGCCTCATAAAATATGTAAATGATGTAAAATATCTAGGATAATACATTTCCTCTGCTTTATCTGATGATGCAGACATGATTAATCAAACCAAATTGCTCTGCATCCGTGCAAACTCTATTATCCGTAAATTTTCTTCCTGCAGCAATGTTGTGAAAAACAAACTGTTTTCTAGCTATTGTACGTCTTTTTATAGTATGCCTATTTGGTCAAATTTTTCTAAACAAATTTACGATCGCTTACGTGTGTGTTTCAATAACGCGTTCAGGCGCCTGCATCATTTTGAACCGGGGTGTAGTGCTCCCGCGATGTTTTTCAATAATCATGTGAAAAGCTTCGGCGAGATTTACCGCAAAATAGTCTACTCTTTTAAATCCGGTATTCTGTCTCATCCAAACACTCTTGTTCAATCGATCTCTAGCTCAATTTCATTCTACTTTTCATCACTATTTTAAACATGGGACAGTATACTGTACACATAATAAAGTCGTGTCCTTAAAACAGTGCTATGTATTTTGTATATTTATTATTATAATATTTTTGTTAAAAAAATTTGTCATATGGACATATGTCTGAAATAAAACATAATAATAATAATATACACCAGGTGTCGGTAATGTGCAGTAGGAGAACTACCGTGGCAATAGATTCCACTTGTGGCAAGTGAGGATCCACCAGATAATCATAATAACGATATAATTGCTTGTATAGGGCTTTTCCATATTGAGTATGCTCAAAGCAGCACCAGGTGTCATTACGTGTGTGACTACTTCTGTTTGAAGGGATAGGGGTGTAATAGGGACCGGGTTAGGCCTACTGTTCACTTTCACTGGGAGAATAGCTAGTTGTACTCCCCCACACAGGCCCGTACACAGGGGGGATTGTCGGGTGCGAATGCACCTCCCCACAAGATCCCAAGTTCCACTTTCTTTGTCTAAGAACATTTTCAATGACTTTGTTATATGAAATATTCTCTAACATTGGCTGAAAATTCATCTATGTTAAAAATATGTAAAATTTTCTTGGGAGACAGCGCTAGCAATCACCAGCTCCACCATCAAATAAGTTCCGCCTCATCTCGATTCGCACCAACCCAAAAGAAAGGCTGCATACGGGCCTGCCACAGTCGGATTTACTGATTATAGGCGTTTTTATCTAGATGTTGATTTGTCAAATCAATTTACCAAAGTAAATTCTGCACATTTATCTACTTGATTTATCAAATCGATTCAGCTAATCAATGCATTTATTTAAATGATTACTCAAATCGATTTGACTTATCAAGCTAGTGGGGCGATTTGCTTGATTTGTCAAACTGATTTTAGTAGATTTACGTGGAGAGTAAAGATGGCGGAAAAGAATCAGCAAGTCTCCCAGCACTGGTTACTAATCCGCGCGTTTATCTAACTGCATATCGATTTATCAAATCAGCGAGACAGGTGGATTTGCAAATCCAAAGCAATTTGCTTAGATAAAAACGCTTTATAACACTGCTGACCGAATGACGATGACAGGTGTCAATATATTAAAATTGAATTGTATTTAGTGACTGACGCACTTACCCAGAAAATCAAATTGAAGAAGAATATCGAATATTTCAGACAGGGGCTGATGTAAGAAGCTTTTATACGAGGTCGCCGTGGTACTGGTATCCCACCTGCTGCCATTCTGCGGATATTACGACCTGATTATCACAATTCCACGCCTATTTCCTCATCAAAATGTTTACAATGTATTATTTACTTCCGCATTGCCAGTCACCGTCTAGTGCTGCCTGTTTACATATCGCTGACGGTGAATTTGTGAACTAACCTATTACTTGCGTGCCACAGTAGGAATATTGTCTACGGAGTTATAGTTCACTAGTTTACCGTTAATATTGTAAATAGGGGCAGCACTTAACGGTGATTTGAACAATACTATCAATTTTAGTCAGGAGAATAAAGTTATATCGAGCTATCTATCTATCTAACCATTCCGAAATTAGACACATTTAGAAACTTGTAAATATTTGTTAACAAAATCATTTTCCCCTCGTACCATGGAAATGGTTGGAGAGTAATAAATTATCTTCTTATCTTGGAAATAAATATAATAATATCAGAAATTTTGAAACTAAAAAGTACTTTTTGTATAATGTTGCTTTCAATGGGTTTTACAGCATTTTGTATCACATGAGACATGGCCATTGACGCGCCGAAGAGGACATCAAAATATATGTTCCTTATGCCTTGTGTATGTGTTTCGATAGGACAATAGTTTTGAGGTTATTTGATGTGAATCTGAGCATGAATAGATTTAATCGTAGTATATTTGAATTTCCATAGATATTCCCAGATAAACACCCTCGTGCCGGACCACAATCTAGGATACCACTCAAAACAATCCACTAAAGCAAATTCATTTGGTTTCGCTTTCGTAAAACATAACGAATATACGACAGTAAATTAATAGTTAAAACTTAGCATTTTATTAATCAATCATTTCACTACAAATCATATACACTACACTGATAAACATACAGTATTTTAAACCACTGATTTCATAGTAGTTCGTTTCTAATGTGAGAAGCCTAGCCGCCTGTACGGCTTGTAAATGGTGTGTAAATACATTGTATACATTCAGCATCAGAGTTTCATCAACAAAGCAAAATATATTCATATTTATACATAATCCATTTATGACTAAGTTGGCCCGACACAATTTAGATTCCTCCTTCGCTTGACTTCCGTTTTGTTGAATAATGTTATAGTTAAAGTACTTCCTCATAGAGGAAGTTAACAGTTGATTCTATTCTAAAAGATGACAAAGGGCGTTAATAAATTTAATGTATGGATATTTTTGCTGAATTTCCAGCAGCCCCTCCAATCAAACATCCCCTCCCATATGTTTGTACTTAATCAATGACCACATGAGACACCTAGCATGACCAGGCTCGGGTCAAGCAGCAAAGTTTAAATTCTTCTATTTTCGGTGCAGTGAAACTCGAGCTTAAGTCGTCATATTTGAGACTTACACTGGGCTTCAAAAATAGAGACGACCTTCAGTTATGCGATGACTTAAAATCCATATGACGACTTAAGTTTCACTGCGTGATAAAACATGAAGTCATAAATCTAAACTATAGAGTTCAACATTCTGTCACATGTTAGGCCCCAAGATTTAACATTCCTTCACAAATTTTGTCTGAAATTTGTATAAAAAGAAGATGAAGTAGAATCTTGTGTCGAGCCAATTTAGAAATCACATTCAATAGAAATAGTATATGTAGTTTACAATATTAAATAAAATCAGGAATTTTCGCACTTTTTTCCTGCAAAATTTTAATTACAACCAGTTTTTTTTCGTAATAATAATTATAACTATGATTATTTACAAAGCCGAGAGATTTTCAATAATCAATCAATATGATTCGAGTATTTCATAATTTTAAATTTATAAAATCAATAATTACATTTAACACATAATGCAAGAGATTGAGAGGAGAGTGAGAGGGAGGGGAATGATGGAGAGAGTGAGATGAGGGAGTGAGAGGGAGATGGATGGAGAGACTGAGAGGGAGGCGGATAGGGAAGTGAGAGGGGAGGGCGTAGATAGGGTAGTGAGGATTAAGAAGGGAGGGAGATAGGGAGGAGACTGAGAGGGAGGCAGAAAGGGGAGTGAGGGGAGAGAGTAAATAGACAGAGAAAAGAGGGAGGACTAAGAGGGAGGGTAGGGGGAGAAGAAAAGAGGGAAATAGGGCGAAGATGACGTGTGAGTGACGTGAATGCGTTGTCTATATTTGTTAAAATGTGAATCCAATGATTAAAAGCTCATTTAAACGACTCCAGTTTAGACAGCACTACCTCCTCTAATAAACACGCAAATATCGTTTCCATTTCAATTAAACACGCATTGAAACAAACTAAGCAAAATTCAGAGTAAAATCGCTTGAATTATCAATAGTATTTTTTACACCAATCGAATACAAAAAATATGGCTATGAATTTAAACGGTGAAATATTATCATATTACAACAATGCTGACAGTTTCTATCATTCAATTACGCATCATTTATTGCACATGGTGCAATTTATCCAAAAGAAAAAAAAAAAAAAACAAAGAGATAACGTGAATACATTATCATTTTTTCACAACGTAGCTTTTCCATTTTTATCACACATTGAACGCGTGCCACAACAATATTATCCACACCACAGTCCGCGCTGATTTAATGCCCAATTTTAGTGTTCCTCAAATGCTTCGCTTCTATTCTAAGTCCAGCGTACAAATAGACAGTCCCCATGACGACGACGACATTTGTTGCCTACAACTTTAGAGGAAAACAAATACTGCAGTTTTAAACACGTTTTTCAGTCACCCCAAAGGGGTACCCCTCCCTGTGAGTACCCTCCACTCAATCCCCTCGACGGACATCCCCATCAATCTGCCTCTGTATCAAATAATGCCCTTCCATCATGTGGAAAATATGAAGAATCAAATAAATCTATTTAATTGTGAAAAATAAATGCAAAATTTCTTCATAATCTAATACGTACACCTATTTGACTTCTAAACCCTACATGTTCGACATACGGAAAGCAAGATAGCCCCCAGGCAGCCATATCAATATGCACTTATTGAACTCCCAGACACAAATGTATATCTCAATAGAACCGGTAAATTTGAGACAGTTTCATCCAACAAAATAAATTAAAATCTCTAAAATCGTTTATTTCACATTCGCTGAATCATTATAATCATTCTTATTTCTATCAATTATATTAGTTTAGTTTATTATATACACTACTTATTGACTACTATTCTCAATCATAAATAGTTGTTACTCTATTAGTATTCCAGTAGGTGGCGCCCCAACCTATACTTCTCTCCTATTCGGCCCGATATTCTCGGTTCATCCTCCCTCAGTCTCAGAGAGACAAAGAGAATTTAGACAGACTACGCGTGTCTAGGAGTTCGATAAAATGAAATATTATACATATGATTGTGAATAGTTGCATGCTGCAGCCACTAGGGGTCACTGCGGCGGAAGGAATAAAATCAACAGCAATTTGAGGAACACAATTCTAATGCAGGGGGAAGAAACAAAAAATAGAGATGCATTTTAAAACCAAATCGCGTGTTTACATGATTACACACAGAAAACATCGTACAACAAATCGAGAAGTTTTCGAATCGGTTTTAGACATGCGGTAAAAACTGAATAACAATATAAACATGTAG
This sequence comes from Tubulanus polymorphus, assembly GCF_964204645.1. Lineage (NCBI taxonomy): Eukaryota > Metazoa > Nemertea > Palaeonemertea > Tubulaniformes > Tubulanidae > Tubulanus > Tubulanus polymorphus. The sequence goes on from NC_134026.1 coordinate 6,997,685, forward strand.
AGATAGAGAGAGAGCAGTTTCAGTTGACTGAACTCCGCAGAAACCCGGCTCTAAACAATTGTCTGATTCAAATATTTAGTCAATAACTGTTTAATAAGTTTCACGATTATCAGACATCTGAAAGTCGTGAATAGACCATTCAATTTAAGGATCCTTTAAATAATCTAAATCCAAATTTCCTTGTAGTTAATTTTCACATTTCTCTTTCAATTATCTCTTTTATCAAATTTTACTCATAGCCGTAGAACTGGGTTTCAGGAATTCTACTGCTGGATCCAGTTCAATAGTTCTCACAGTAACTGATAAGTTTGACTCCTAGGGTGGATTAAGGAGGGGGTCTCAGGGTTCCAGACCCCTACCTTCCAAATGAAGTTGCCCTTTTCATCAATACATATCGCAAAAACCTGCAAAATCTGAAAATCATCCTTATACCATGGAGGGCCTATGACATAACTGTGTAATCTGAAAAAATTCCCTTTCTTTTCTTCTGGATCCCTGCCTTACAAATTTGCTAGATCCGCCCTGGACTCTCGAGTCAAAGTTGGTTAAGACTCTAGTCTTAACTTCATACCCGAGAACTATGTACCTGGATCCAAGTCGATGAAGACTTTTTCCTCAGTTTACAAGCATCAAGCAAAATGCAACAAATTTCATTAACAGAGGACAGAAAATCATAGATATTTCTGGCACTGCGCAGAAGGCTATAGAAATTACATTGCACATAAGGCTAACAAAAATTGATACCTTGTTTCTCCGCTCTGCTGAGCTTAAACGTTGACCCGGCCGGCCGCCTATCTACCCTATACATTACTTTTTTAAAAATCATGATCAATTTTACCATAACAGACCCGGCCGCTATAGAAATGAACTGTTTATAAATTTTATCATATTTTACAAAAATGACCCGGCCGCTGCAGAGAAACAAGGTATCATTTTTGTTTAGCCTAAAATACAAGCAAATAGCAACATCTCAGATGTTTCATGGATCAATACAGTTTTAAACTGATTGAATGGACCCAGTTCGACAGTTGGGAGTTAAAATTTGATTCAAAGTTATCGCACTGAAAATCAACTAATTTCAACTCAAGAGTTAACTCTAAAACTCACAAACTGTCGAACTGGATCCTGATTAAAAGTTCGATTGAGGCAAAGATATAGAAATATTTTGTCGAATTTGCAAATGGTTAATCATCGTAATTGAGAACATTGTAGAAGGGGATACAAACAGAATTAAACGGTTAACAGGCTCTGGTCGATCAAAACACGATTCTATTCAGACACAAACGTGATGAAACTACATTCAGTAATACTCAGCGAGACCAGCTGAACTCGGATCAGATTCACACGATTCATGGAAACAAAACTAATTTTGAAATGAATCCGTGTTCAGTGGCATCTGCTATCAGTACTGTTGACTCCATCCATCCTGCGAGACAGAGTCTACTATATCATATAAACTCTTACTCGGTATTTGGCCCCAAATTTAAGACCAGGGGCCAGTTTCACAATCATAGCTTCGATTTCAGACAAATAACAGACAAAATTAATCTAACAACTTACATGGTTCCCACAGTTACATGAATTAAAAATTCCCAATTTTTCCCAAGCACACATGTGTTTCATGGGTGATTTTTCAATTTTGCCAAACGGAAAATGGGGCCTTCGTAAAAATGAGCAGATGCCATCATACTACAAATACGATAGGATACCATCGTACCATACTACAGTCGACATTTTAGTGGTGACTGGTTGATAGAGGCGATTTTCACGAAAAACTGCTGAAGAAAATTGCCATTGGCAATGCAAATGAATTTCTCCAATATTTCCCTGATAAGAGAAAAATTTCGCAAATTCCCAAATATTTCCAAACAATTCAAAATCCCCAAGTTTTTTCCTATTTCACGGTACTATGGGAACCATGAACTCAAGACCGGTCTCAAGATTTAAGACGACTTTTGGACTTAGTTACGACTGTGTAAACTGGGCCCTGGTTTCGTACAAAAACGTATCTACTGAAACTAAACGTATTCGAAAAAAAAAAATAACAGAATTCTCGACGGTAGGTTAAAATTACAGAAAATCGCTGCGCAGAAGGAGTAGTAGTAGCAGCAGCAGGCGTGGACAAATTTACAGGATTCGTGCGGGAGGCTTATGCTTCGTACTCTTGCGTTTGAAACCCATCGGTAAAGCATGCTGCGGTGGAGACTGTACCTGACTAGCCGAACCGTGTCGGATCCGAGTGCCGTTGGCCGGTATGTCGTTATTGTCTTTATCCGACGGCGAGTGAACGCTGCTTCCCATGCTCAAATTCGACATCGAACTCGATAGGTTATTTGATACGATGCTCAGGTTGCTCGGGTAATTCTCCTGCGGGTCGCATTCGTCGCCTGGTAAACACGTTTCCACCATCGCCTCTAGACAGTTGAAGAATTCGGCATGATGCTGATTTTGCGGACGCTACGAACGAGAAGCGGAGATAAAAAGAGAACATTTAGAGAAACTTCAACGTACTGTCAACATTAGATATAATGTATAACAAGAAAAGTTCTACTGTCAGTAGAACTTTTCTTGGGTCAAATCCAACTCAGAACTGGATCCCTGAGGTTATTAACGATACTAGTTTATTTTTCAAAATTGGAAAAAAGAGAACATTAAGATGAAATTTCATCGTAATGTCAACATCTGTTATACCAGTACACAGTAAAACTTGTTTTTAAGGCAGGCGTAGGTCGAGCTGCAACGTGATTGCCATTCTCAGACCATTTACAAATCCCTCTAGTTTCCCCTGATTTTTCCACGCAATCAGTTCCTGCTTTTAAAAGTAGGTTAAAAACTTTCACGTTTCCTAATGCCTTTAATTCTTAGAATTCTTGTGTTTAATCTTGGGGTTGAATTAATGCTTTATGTAAAGCGCAATGAAACTTTTTAGAAAATAGGCTACATAAAAGCATATTCTTTTATCATTATTATCATAATTAGTTTTTCTAAATTTTTTTGATTGCCCGAGATTTCAAGGTTTTCCAGGTCAGTGGCCGGCCTGGTATGAAATAGATCGGTCGCGATATTCTTGATAATAATTCGTCTGCATTCGTTCGTTACCTTGGTGAACGGTTGCGCGAATCGCCACAGACCGCCGAATCCGATACTCTGTATGTAAATGAGCTGCTGTTGAGTCGACGACTCCTCGTTGGCGATCACGTTCTGAATTATACTCTGTACCGCGCTCAGTATAGACTGATCATGTGTCAAACTGAGAACACTCTGAATTCGCTGGTCCAATAAACTATGACTGCAATTAGAAGACAAAAATACATTTCACCCTGTCACTGACCTCAAGTGACACCCCTGACTGAGCCCTGTGTGACCCTCGATTCTCTGACTGGCCTTTGTGAAATCCCTCAACTCTCTCACTGTGACCCTGCGAGACCCTTGATCTGCTGATTGACCCTCACGAAAATCCCACGACCTTCCAACTGATTTTCCCCGAGACCCAGGGTCCTCTCACCGATGCCGTAAAATCGAGTGACCTCTGACTGGGAGTTACTTACATGACTGGGAAAACTTTAGGAAAGACAACTGAAGCCTCAGAGAGATATTCATATAGAATACGACTTTCATTTTCATCCGTTGTGTATTTCACTAACGTCGCCTGAAAATACATCAAATACGTACGTACAATAAACGAGGAGAATCTATATGTTAACACGAAACTATGTACCAAATAGCGTCGCCGTGGAGAAGAATTGGGACTTGAAATTTTGTGTGGTAGTCAATCATTGTATAAACTAATGCAACGGGTATAAACGGGTGTGAAAATATTTATAGGGGGGCCGAGCGGAGGCAGACAAAATTTCAGCCAATCAGTAAGCAGGAATCCTAATTATAGACTCTTACTGCACCAAAGCAATTCTACAGTACTGTATCACTATGTAGTCACAATGGCCCAGTTAGTAGAGCACAAGACTTGCACCTGATGGGTGAGAAGTTTGGGTCCCGTGTACCTTTGCCATATTTTTGTTTACCACCAATAGTTCCCGGTCTCCACGGAAACAGGTCATCAAAGCTCACTGAGGGTCTCTACAGGCATGGACACATAGATTTTAAATGGCTGCACTTAATTTCATTGCGAATAAATTGAACAGTTTGAAGTTCTGGGCCAAAGGAAATCACCCATGGTTTCCACGGGTATTACTCTAGTAGTAGAGGTATGAATAGAGGTATGGGAGGTATGGGAGGTATGAAAAGCAGTATGGGAGTTATGAATGGAGGTATGGAAGGTATGACAAACAGACCAGACAATCTGATCTTTTATTATAGTAATTCTAATCAAAACTGAGAGTAATTTGACACCAAAAATAGTTGTTTCATTGAAAATGAACTTCTGATTTTTCTAGCTTCTGATTTTGAGAGTATATTGATATTCTTGGTTGAATAGTTGAGCTCTTAAAACGTGCATATACTACTTTTAAAAGAGCGGTCGTAGTGAGGTTTTTGTGGAGGCAGTGGGCAGTACGCGAGGTAGTCGGAGGTGTGAAGTGCAAGGTATAGAAGTCTGGGAGGCGTCGCGATACTCACCAGCACCGTTAATACTAAAGCTTGCGTTGTATATTTAGTCAGTATCTCCGGATCTAACAGCACGTTGTTCTCGTGCGACACTGAACCTAGCGTCGAACGTCCTTTATGGTGGTGATGATGGTGATGATGAATGTTTCTCACCGTCGACGACGACGACAGCTCGGTCGCCGGTTGATGAGTCATCATTAATGGAGCGGACATCGGTGCTTTAGCCGCGGCGGCTGCTTGCGCCTCTGATTTTGTTCGCGGTGTCGGCATACTGCTGCTACGCTGTGTTTTGAAGAGTGGTCTGTTATTAGTTTCTATATCTAGTGATCTCCAGGTTTTTGGATTACTGGCCTGTAGTGTAATATAATCAGTGATCGTCAGGCAAATGTGTGGCTGTTTTACTGTTTCTATATAACATCAATACAATTAAACACCATTCATTGTAACATGCTTCATATCTATACACACTATATACATAGACACTGAACTCCTCAAGGATGTCGGGTGCCAACCATGGAACTCAGGAACTGAACTCAATTCCGCAGTTCCGAGAGTAATAAACTACAACGGAACCTCGTTACAACGAAGTTCAGGGCACCAGAAAATCTGTGCGTCGTAATTGGTATTGCGATGGGTAGACCGATATTTTCTGTTTTTGATAAGCGAAACCGGCAGTTGAAAAGTTTATTCTAACAGTTCCTAATGAAAACCCGTGAACTAGAAATTAGAATAAACTTTTCTATCGTCAACTGAGGGTTACAGTACTATAATAACCAATAGATCTTTACATCTGAGTTCGTTACGAGGTTCAACCGTAGTAAGTATGGCATGAATGAGTGAAACCAGAGTCAAACTAATCAGCAGCATCTGATTCAGTGTCTATGTACGTACAGTCAACCCTCGGTTTTCCGCCCTGATTACAAAAATTCAGTCCATCGTCTCAGTAGAAATGATGTTGAAACCTCAATTGGAACCAACAGCAGCGGATAATAGAGAGTTGACTGTATTAATTACTGGTGATATCATTTACTGAAAATAAAGACATTTAAACATGCTTCACACAGGATCTCATATAATTGATTATACCTGCTGAAATGCGAAATATATACGTAGTATGCATCAGTAAACAGTAGGTTACTGAATGATCCAGAAGTCACTAGTTGCGAAGAGGAGGTATAATGGTCACTGAGAGGTCAATGGCTCAGAGGAGGTCTAATGGTCACTGAGAGGTCAATGGCTCAGAGGAGGTCCGGTGGTCACTGGTCTCTCGTCAGTCCAGGGACATTGATTCGAATTCTAAATCCTGGTGGTGGCACAGTTTCCTCTCTGACCTCTCCATCCCTGGGCCTTGAATATTCGTTAATGCCCTAAGCAGAACTGAGCTCGGGTAAAGATTGCCCTAAGCGGAACTCAGAGGATGTCCTGAATGGAGCTCAGATATGTAGTTGTGGGAGGAAGTTTCTCGGGTTCAATTTTGTTTATTAGCTCGATGACAGGTCTCAAGTCTGGATTAACTCATAAAGATCTGTTTACTGATACAAGTCGTACAACTATACAACCTTAAAACAATCAACATCTCGATACATGAATTACAGAAATTTTTATATATGATCTCAGGTGATTTTCTAGATGATTTAAGGTTGCATTACGTAACATTCATTATTGATTACTACATTAAAAACGAACATCCGTGTCGCGTGTGGCTTCATTCGTCCTAGGAAGAAAACTTCGGAAAGTTATCGCTCTTCACTCTATTGTTAGTAGGAAACGAAACGAACTGAATACGAACTGAAAACATCGAAAACACGTTCAGGATTGAAATAAATGATAGAAGAGGATAATGTGTGATTGTGTGACTGCTAAGAGGGGAGAAGTTTGTTCAAGGCTGAGAAAACCTGCAACTTATGTGTTGGGTTTTATACTCAACTATGGGGGATAGATGTGTTCCTGATCCTGGTTCCTCAGTCTTAGAGCCGGTTCCACAGTCCCGTAACCCATTCCAGTTGTGAACCCAGTTCCACAGTTCTGGATCCAGTTGCACGGTTCAGGATCGAGTAACACATTTCAGGACCCAGTTCCGAAAATCCTGGATCCGTTTTCGCAGTTGTCAATTGAGACTATATTGCGTTAATGTTAAGTGTCAAATGTTTTGACCATTTAAGTCTAGTTTCAACAAGGAACTGTTGAACTGCGTGCTGGTAAGCAGCCTTCACAAGAGGGACGACTGCCTGTCGCCTATCAATGACAATCCCTGGCTATTTGTCATCTCATGAGATAAGAGTCATTGCTTACCATGAATTTATCGCGTTGAGTAAGGGATAGGACGAAGGCGACATCCTTGAGTGTATACAACTGTTCCGCTATTGAGACTGTATTGGGAGTCGCAATCGGTAGCTCTTAGCACTAGATGGCTCAGAGACCATTGACTTTTCACTGACATAAGAGAATAAGACTCCGAATGACTCTCGTAATGAAATACACGGAATGACTGCCAAATAATACGGAACAAACTACAGCGAATGCAAACCATCGAATAATTTGACACAACATTGAAATCTACTACGTGAACTGATTAGAGAAGCAAATTCTAGAAATTGAAGAAATTTCTCGAAGAACGAATAATAATTCGTGGTGGTTTTCAAAGATATATTTGCTTTCAATCAAGGGATGTTCCTCGCTCGCCAGTGCGCGTCTCTCTCACTGGTGAACGAAGAGGTGGAACACTGTAGGGTGAATAACGATGAAAACAGCAGCACATCTGCCATCTGGTGGCAGGCACAGTAATTAACCAATCACTGGAGAGAGAATTACCTTCATTACAGCATCAGATTTTTTTAAAAACTCAAATTGCTTCAAATTACTCCTGATTATGATTAAATAGTGAGTAGAAGACAACTATAATTAATCAAAGAGAATTAAATCATGAAAATTGAATCGAGCATGTCAAACAGCACCCCCTGGTGTCAAAGATGAGTACTAATAATTAAAAGGTGAGTGATTGTGTGAACGGTGCAGGCGGCTACTTAAAACTGAAATCATCATTAACCAATTTGAAGGATGAACCGTAAAATAGTGCCTGACACAAAACACATAAGAATATTGTGTATTTCTAACGAAGAAAAAATCTCATAAAATAAGATGGCTACCAGGCAGCCATATCAGCTGTCGCTACCCTAATTGCAGAGTGAACCATAGAATAGCGGGAGATACAAACACATAGAATATTCAACACTCGAAACTTGTATGTACATAGGCCTATGGGTCTCAACAAACTAATGAAATATTGCTAAGTAAGATGGCTACCAGGCAACCATATCAGCTAACATGTCAAATATTAGAACAATAAAGACATTGAAAAATAAAGAATTTCAGTAAAAAATTAAGTCAATAGAATTGATTAGCTACGTAGAGAAACGTCCATAAAAAATGACATTTTGAAAATGAACGTTGATTTCGTCTGCTTTGCGCTCATGTAACTGTTTATCTCGACTAAAAACTGGTAAATTATTAATCAAGTTTTGAATTGTCGACTCAACTGACCTTCAATGAAGATAAAAACCGTCCACAGCACACTAATATCTGAAAAAGCATGGGGGCTAACAGTGAGTCTTCTCAATCTCTACTTCAAATACCGGGGGGACTGAGAGATTTACTGCTCGGGTAATTTTGAATGTTATTTCTAATTCGGAAAAAAATTTTGCAAGATAAATTAACCTAAATCTGTATGCGTATGATTTTGAGAGTATGAGGGGAGGTCTTACACCCAACTACAACCCAAACGTTCGACCTAGAATTATGCGATATATTGAGAAGACTCATTGTGGCTAACAATAACGCAGTGAATTGCTTGCTACCCATCGGCCATCATGTAAAAGTGACCATTACAAAAAGGTGATGAAACACAAAGTGAATGAATTATTTCTGGGGGGATATCAGCGAAGGGGAGGGGAGGGGCATCAATAGAGGGGGGCTGGTCCTTCTCTGAAAGAAAGCTTGGTCTATAAAATATCAGCCTGGGACATATCAACATCTTCACCGGGATGAATTTTCATATTCCAAAATGTCTGATACATCAAATCTAGAATCAAACCCCAGTTCCACTGCATTTCCGCATTGATTCCACTTTAGTTCCACTGGCTGTGATTCCACTGAGCTCAGTTTGGATTCGACTTCAAACATTGAGAATGAACTAAATCTAACCCTAATAGGGAGTGAAACTTAACTGATGCGAGAGTGGAACTGGATATTTCTAACTTCAAAAGTGCTTAATTCATAATGTAATGTGCAGATATGTGAACTAATTCTGAAATGAGGGTTTCTAATCATAATGAACAAATTTGCATAAAACAATAAAATCATAATAATTACACCGATAATAATTAGTAAAATATGATAAAACAAATTCGTCGAATACAGAAAAAACCTGATGATATCACAGAGTCACTTTCTAGGGCAGAAGCATCTCAAGCTAACCCTGGCAAGTAGTAGGGATCTACCAGCTAAATAGAATTCAGTTCTTCATTTGCGGTAAAGGTGGCAGCACTACACGAAGAACTACGAAATGACCATGATCCGGAAAAAAATATCGCCATGGCAAAAAACTGTTTTCAACAATCTACCACAAAACTGGGTTCATATATTTATTACTCTACTCAACACAATCTATTTGAATATATTTCGAGGGGGAGGGGAGGAGGGAGGAGAGGGGGGCTTCATGAGAAATCGTGCATGACTTGACAAAAAGCGATATTCAATTTTAATGTAAATTTGTATTGTTTGAAATGATCGCAACACATGCAGCAATTATTGGATATATAAACAAAGTGGTCTAAGCAGGTTTAGAGGTGTTACCTGTGACGTCCAGTGGTGGAGAATTGTCATAGATATCAACATAATATCGAATCAGGGGATTTACAAACTAAGACAGCCAGTTGATGAAAAAGTTGGTTTAAGATAACCGGCGGATAAATACCACAGTAACAATTAACTTGTCACTGTATCAACTATCCACTAGTGAACTTAAAGCAACTTTTGAGCAACCGGCCTAAAGTGAGTCATGTAAATAATCCCTTATTGCATTGGATCGCCAATACAACGTCAGTCACGAATGGCTGCATGACCTCTATACCGACCAGACGGACGGACAGACAGACGAATGGATGTTAGCCGAGTGTCTGAGTAGCTACAGTTGAGAGTGATGATAATGACGAATGATTGATTGATTGATGAGTCTTACTGTCATTTTGTTGTTTGCTGCTGCTGCCACTTGATGGGGATCCATTAATTGACAATGGCACTGCAAAGCAAAGCACCTACACACATTGTACCCAGCCTTCAATATTTCATTCATTGAACACTCATAGGTTTCATGATCAATGATTATTGCATCACTCAAAATGTATCCACTTCAGGATCCAGTTTCACAGTCATCGGTTAAGTTTGACAATTACAGACTTTGAATTGTTCATTCCTATAAAAATCTCAGCTACCAGGCAGCCATATCAGCTACAAACTCAAGTATTAGTACAATAAAACATTGAAAAATAGAGAACTTTAGAAGATTACTTTAATCGTTATTTTTATTTCTCAAATGTTTAATTCTGGAGTCATTATCTAACCGAGAACGGTAGAACTGGATCCACAACTGTGGAACTGGTTGCTGGTGGTTGTCAACATGAGATATCTCATATAACTGTTCTGTAGTCATTGGTGCCTCTACCAGAGTAATCTCGTAGCACCACTGAGCCATGCCTCCTGATTGGCTGGCAGAGTGAACAGACTTATATCATCCTCAATGCTCATTAGTCAATTCTGGCAACAATGGCTGACATCGCTGACTACACAAGACACTAAATGTAGCAGCAAACATGAACTCATTGAGACTCATTGATTTATTTGCAATAATGTGAATGGAATATTTGATATCTCGTAAAATATTCATCATAAAACCTTTGAATGTAAAGACATTTTGAGAGGAGAATGTGAGCAAAGATATACTGTAAGTTTGGATCCAGTTCCGACAGTTCTAGGTAAGAATTTGATTCTAATGCGAAAACATCGCTAATGAACTAATTCGAATCCTAGAATCAAACTTCACCAATAACCGTGGAACTAGGATGCTGTTAAGAGGTCAAAGAGAGGTGGGATATAAGAAATAGCTGGTGGTCATCGGGCGAGAGGAAGCATTTACAAAACACCGGAGAAATTCTCATCAACCTTCGCGCGATAGAGATACAGAGCAACCTCTTTAAAACCTTCAACCTAGATAAAATAAGTATCCCAATCATTTTAAAGCGAGATTCTCAAAAAACTGACCGAAGATTAAGAAAATACAAAGAACCCTTCGTTTCATACAAGATTAATATAGATAATAAATATATGTTCCAGAAAATGCGCGAGATACACTAGCTTTCGTTCATATTTCTAGAAAATCAAGAGGATATCTTAAAATCTCATGAAGTGCAGGATGTCCTCACCATGCCACGTAATAAATGGTCACAATTCCTTCAAGCATGAAGATTGACTGTGGATTTTTACCAACTTAGATAAGCACTGAGATTTTGAGAAATGCTGTTCGTAATCGAGAAATTACCAACGAAAGCAGGTGAATCGCATAATCTGAAACACCCTGTAGTATATAGTAGACTATGCAACTGATTGAAACAAATCAAGCACTACCTTCATAGATATCAACGAAGTTTTTGTTTTTTCCTACGAGACACACAAAAGTTTTGAAATGATCATCACAGAATGATAATAATTATAATCGTAATACGCGTGGAGCCTCCTTCAGAACCATATTGCTAAGTCTGAGCTCGTTTTGGTTCTGTTGTGTCTATCGAAACGTCTTGGACCACTTATATGTTCAAGTCACGAGGCAACTGGACTCCTCCAAGTTTAACTTAAACTGGATTCAAATTATGGACATTCAGAATTTGAAATTCAGTAAAAAACCATTTATTCTGAACTCTCACCTGAACTTGCGTAACGTGAGGACCTTTCTGTAACCGAGCAGAAGCCATTGCGTTCTGATCTAACAGATCCCAGCTCTTCTGACGTTTCGTAGTAGCCGCCGCTGTTGTTGCTGCTGTGGCGGCCGCTGCCGGTACCTGCGCTGATGCAGCAGCTACCTCAGCGCACAGACTATCCGTGCTCTGAGACTCGGGTAATGTACGTTGGACTCGATGACGCAGATGACACCTACTGCGAACCTCCTCGGAGAATGCGACCAAAGCCGCCAGATAGGCGACGCTGTCCTGAGTCACTTCAAATTTATCTCTGAAATATACAATAATTCAATGATAATCTAATATCCATCAGGAATTTAACCTGTGACGACATCATTTTAGAAATATTCAGTAGTCTCCCAGTGTTCAATACTGAACGCTACTCAGGGTATTATAAGTAGGTTTCCCACTGAGCGCCTCTCTCTCTCTGCCCCTTTGTCCTCCCTCTCCCTCTCCTCTCACTCTCTACCCTTCTCCTTCCTCTCCCTGCTCCCTCCGTCTTCTCGTTGCCTCCCTAGTCTCTGATCTATCATCAAGAATTCTATGAAATAATTGTTTAACTACCGATTATAGACAATGCTTTCCTGTATAGCTCCTAGAGTAACCCTAAAAATAATAAAGGGATTCAACCCTGATAAAATTTCATGTTTAGGACGGCAGTATTTTTTTCTTCTAATAATTGCGGAGATGTTTTACTTACCGTTTGAAAGGTTTCGCAACCACTGTTAACAGCATGTTCAATATTCGTATAGTTCGTGAAACGGTCGTCTGAGCGTGATGTCTGAATCCTAAACACAAAATATACATTCATTATCACTAACATAACGCATTGTTTTACTGCCGAGCTGAGGGCAGACGATACTTTTGTGCGAGTGTGATTTGATTACCTTTCAATAAATGACCAACTAGAGCGAAGTTGAAATTCTCTTTGAAACTAAGCCCCATCGAATGATCGAGTTGTTTGAAATGCCATTCTAACGGTTCTCTCGTTTCCATCATTACTTTCTCGATGCTCTATAATTACAAAATTGAAAATATTACATTTACAATTCTTGATCCGGTTCCAAAATTGTGAGTTAGAACAGACTCTCAAGTTGAAAATGAACTGATTTTTATTCAGAATCAACTCTAACTCACAATTGTAGAACCGGATCCTCCTGAGTTCAAAGTTAACTCAAACTCACAACTGTGAAACTGGATCCTGAGTTCAGAGTTAACTCAAACTCACAACTGTGAAACTGGATACCGAGTTCAGAGTTAATTCAAACTCACAACTGTGAAACTGGATACGGACTTCAGAGTTAACTCTAACCCACAACCGCAGAACGGGATCCTGAAAGAAATTTCATTTGACCGACCCGCTTACGTACCTCGTTATCAAACATCCTCATATTGTCTAAAGTGTGAAGATTTTGTTCTAATAAAGATAAACCCGCTCCGTACAGATGAACCTCATCTAACTGTAGAATAGATACTGCCACCCAAAACAAATACTTGTGTATCGAAGATTCCTACAATATATCGACACAAATTTTATACAGAGGCGAACGGAGGTGTTGTGGCCTTGGTAAATCCAGGGTTCAAATCCGGTTGGTCGGGTAGCCGGAGATTCTAATACTCACCGAACTGAGTAATGGTTGTAATCTTGTTAAACACATGACTATAGCTTCAATAGGAGTCGTATCTGAACAAGCATCAGAACTTGTGTCTAAAGCCTGAAATATATCGAACATCGAATCCACGTTGAGAATTTACCCTTAGGGGTAACTTAGGTACCCGGGCCTGGTTTCATAGACTGGTATTATCTTCTGAATTAATTAATTTCTAATTTAGTTAGCCCCGGGTTAAAGTAAATACTAGTCTATAAAACCAGCCCCTGGTCTATGTACAAAATTCGAGATTGTTTGTTACCTTCATTAAAGTTCTAAGAAGTTGTTTGATTTCTTTCTCAGTGACGGCTTTACTGATACAGCCAAATACGACGATGGCCCTAGGCTGAAGGGCTGGGTTATATCGAAATGCAAAACTGTAAACCATAACATCAAAATCATTTCACGGGCAGCAACTCAAGGGTTAGAGAGTCACAGACTCTAAGAAGCTTCTAAAACTAGTACCTTCAGGGATCAGTTGCATAGTCAGGGTTAATGTACAAAATCAGCCACCTTACCAAATTAAGCTCATTTTGATTAAATAATCTTAAGACCAGTCCAAGCTCATTTGAATAACCAATCTAACAACTAAAGACTAAGCTCATTTCTTGGTCCTATCGCCAATTTAACAACTTAAGACCAGTCCAAGTTCATTTCTTGGTCCTATTGCCAATGTAACTAGTTTTTAGATAAAAGAATAAACTTGCAACTGGAACAAATAACTATAATCGCGGTAATTCAGTAATTCAATCAATACATACCTCTTAGCTACCGTAGTCCATTGTTGTAACCAGTTACATCTTGGTATATCTTTCATGCAAGCTTCCATAATCTCAAGCAACGCGTCAGTGACGACTTCTAAATTATTGAGAGTCATCTTCTCCTGTTCGGGAGACGTGTAAATGAACGATCTATCTCCGGGTCGAAACGTTGACCTAAATGCACTCACAGCCGCTGACTTCACTTTACTTATACCGAACAACTGATAGAATTTCGGCAACGAAAACTCTGTCAAACTCAACTTCAAGATTCTCAGAGTTTCTTCTGTTCGAAATAAACGTAAAACAATTTCGATGATTCGAGCAATTTACACGATATCAAAATAATATCCCACTTTTTGAGGTTCCTTATATCTAATTGCCAAATCGGTCAATCAGTAAAAGAAGCACATAAACTGAGCACTCACAGGCAGCCTAACAGTCTACTCACTAACAGGCTTTTTGTTTATTACTAATTCACTGCACCATGTTGATGAGGGCCCGGTTGCACAGTTGTGAGTTAAGAGTCCACTCAGAGTTGAAATCAGTTCATTTTCAATGTTTTGATTCTAGAGTCAAATTTAATTTCTGGATCAAGTATTCTCAACAAGCACGTACGTACCTTTGAAGTTGAGTTGTGAACAGGTACATAATGAATGAATGATATTGATAACAAGTCCATGAGTAGAAGCTCGTAGTGATAGTGGTCCAGTCGCAATCAGCAGTGTTACAATGTGAAACAGTAAAGGTAAATGACTAGCAACTGAAAATACAGAGGAGATTACAACATTTACAACTTGAGAATTTCAACAGATCACGACTAAGAAATAAACCATGTCAGGTTCAAAACAGGGGTGGAGGACTCTAAAAAATACAGAAAGAAACTCTTTCACTATCAGGATTGTCAGGGGTGGAGAGCTTGGAGAACTGCAGGAAGAAACTCTTTCACTGTTAGTATTCAAACTAACAAATGTCGGGGGTGGAGAGCTCAGAGACGAACCACAAAAAGAAACTCTTTCACTGTAAGGATTCAAACGATCAAATGTCGGGGGTGGAGAGCTCAGAGAAGAACCACAAAAAGAAACTCTTTCACTGTTAGGATTTAAACTATCAAATGTCGGGGGTGGAGAGCTCAGAGACGAACCACAAAAAGAAACTCTTTCACTGTTAGGATTCAAACTATCAATTGTGAGGGGTGGAGAGCTCAGAGAACTAAAGAAAGAAACTGTTGTCTCAATGGTACGCAATGACCTCTAAACAGTTGTTGCTTACCGTCTAGTGAATTGTTGAATGATAACATGAGTAAATATCGAGCTAATATAGCAATATCATCCCACATGAGATGTTGTTCTAAAGTAGGAGTTGGTGACATACACGTCTTCTCAATAAGCTACAAAGAAAACAAATAAACAAATCACTCTAAACATTCAACAGGTTTTACTGATCAGATAATATTCAATTCAGGAGCCAAGTCCCACAGTTCCGAGTTCAAACTGCAGCGATATTCACAAACATTTTCTAACTTAGTTGGTTGCTAATTATATAATCAAACTATAAGTTGAAGTAGTAAGGAACTTAGCAAGAAACAAGGCATAGTAAGGTTTTATGAATATGTTTGCTGGAATCTGGAATTAGACACATTTGACCTAATTTTTAACAGGAAGAACTGTGGACTGCAGATGCTAGAAGATATATTTACCCGACACAGCCTGCCGATGACTTTACGAGATACTAATTGAACGTTAGCCGAAGCTAACGCCACCGCCGTATCAGCCATTATTTCAGCATGAATAGAACCTAATCCACCGGCGACACTTCTCTACAAATACAAAACAACACAAACAGTTCAAAGTCTAAGCATGAAACGGCTATGATTGACATGTTTTCCTCATTGAAAACATGACGTAACCACAATGGGGAACCTGCCCAAGCAAGCTATCCCGCCACATGGCGCGACGAGCATAAGGTCATCCGTCATCAAAATAAATTCATCTTCAATGAACTTTGACCTGGATTTTAAGACTCCCAAATCCATATATCATCACAGCACCCACCAAATATACAATACTTTCATTCTTCCACTCGATAACCGGTATAGTGTATAGTTTTCATAAATGATTGATTCATTGAAAAATTCGTTCGGATTAAATTGAAATGTAGAAGAAATCGAACGATCTACTAGCAAACCTGGTGGATCCTCGTCTGCCATACGTGGAATCCCTGATCGCCGCAGTAGCGCTGCTGGTACCCGATTGGCAATTAAACGAAAAATTTGAGTTTTCGACTCTTTCATGAAACCGTAACGTTATTCCAAATCTTACCTTGATGAAACTATCGAGCACCATATCTAACAGTTCGCCGACTTGTCCGATGTTTCCCCAGATTTTCGCCTGTATCGACGGGTACATTTCGACTTCCTCGATCGTCATAGTGATCAGTTTATCGAGTATTAGCGATACTTTCTGCTTCCGTTGTTCGTCGGTTTGTCGACAAAATCTACAAATTACGCAACCCGATAATATCAGCATTTTACAACTTGTGTTGATTCAAGGATAAACAGTACATTCTCATTAAAAAAATCTTCAGCTATAGGAATTGTATTGGAAAAATGCCTTCAATGATGTACATCAAGTCTTCATACATAAAAGGGGACAGCATTGAAGCCACTGAAATGTACAGCAGTTGAACTCGCTTTAGTGGTCAACAGATTACTGAGGTCTTCTCTATTTCTAGTGTCCCAATTTGTATTTCAAATTCAATTTACTAAATATAAGTAATCATTTGAACGAGTCATCATTGAATTTCGTTAAATTACTGAAGTCTTGTCGAATTCTCGATTCAATTGTGTAAGTTGTCATTTAGATAAGTCACCAATGTAATGATCATCACAACTACATACGACGACTTCAACCCCAAGTTTTACAGTAGTTCATTAAGCTATAAACATATAATCCTAAAATTGAATCTGAACCAAATTCTTTTAGAAACTAAATCAGTCCATAGCATTTAATGCAATGTGGTGGCAATATGTATAATACTGACCTGGTCAGATTAGGTAACCATGGCGTCATGTACTCCAAACACAAATGTTTCATTTCGATATTCGAATTACGGAAACCTTGAATACATTCTTCCAGAAATTCCAGAGTTAAATGTGGTTCTTTCTCGGCTAATTTCTCACTGATCGATTTGATGAATATGGTATTATTCGCCGGGATGCACAGACCTAGAAATCGGAAAATACGACATGAAATTGAAACAGAGCCGACTCCTGGGAGGACTAGGAAACTATCAGGAATGGGAGAAAGAAACGCCGAGGAGCCTTCTTCGCAGACACATAGGATAGATGATTCGTTTTCAATACCATGGAATAATACTGGGGTCAGTCAACCATTTTTTTTGGACCCAGTAGTCATAAGTTTCACATAAGACCAGTCTAAGATCATTTTGGTTCCATGGTCAATCTAACAACCTGAGACCTTAACTTGTGTTAGTTCTAAAATCTAAAACTTCACACCAGTCTAAGATCATTTTGGGTTCATAACCAATCTAATGACTGAAGATCTTAAGGATTTGAGACCATCAATAGCGTGATGAGATTGTAACTGGAGCCCTGGGGCTGAAACTGACAGTCATGGATCAGGGATGGTCAGCACCTAATAATGAAACTTACCATTGGTTTCGAGAAGTTGTCCTTCGATTCTAAGATCAAATGTTTGTGTAAGAGCACAGAGTAGATTGTACGCAG
Organism: Tubulanus polymorphus; assembly: GCF_964204645.1. Lineage (NCBI taxonomy): Eukaryota > Metazoa > Nemertea > Palaeonemertea > Tubulaniformes > Tubulanidae > Tubulanus > Tubulanus polymorphus. Next base: position 7,015,410 of record NC_134026.1, read on the forward strand.
CTGATCTGAGGCTAGGATCGCAACTTCCTAGATTCAACAACGCCTACAAAACACAAGCAAACAACATAATCACCTATTCTCATTAAATAAAGCAAGGTGTTATCTCGTAACATATTTGAAGAGAGAAAGAGAGAGGTGTCTTACTATATTGAGTAAAGTTCCTGGAACATCTTTTGGTCGGATTTTCGTATGAACAGTTACAGAATCCTGTAACAGAAGGGGGGTATGTTGAATAACTGGAGCAGCAGGCGATGGGCAAGCAGACGGGCTGGATGTTGAATTGATGGAAATCAGCAGACGGGGGATGGATGTTGAATTGATTGAATATTTACCGGTTGAGTTAGAGCCCATCTCATACGAACTCTAATGATGGCAGCTACTATACTATCACAGTCATTGTGTATAAATGAAAGAGGACCGCTTTCATTGGATATCGTTAACGTGAACTGATTATCATCAACGTGACAAACCTACAAATAATACGACTGTATATATATTTCTGGGATCAGAGAATGGGGAAGAGAGGAGAGAATGGGGAGAGAAGAATAGAGGTGTGGGAGGGGAGACATAAGGATATTGAGGGGAGAGAAGAGAGGCAGAGCAACATGACAGACCTACAAAGAATACATCTGCATGAGGAGAGAATCCCACAATGATATATATTGTGGGATATCATTGTGGGATTCTCTCCTCATCGCGTCAACACGGATATTGTGTTTTACCTATCGTGATACATCTGCATACAATATTACTAAGACTAAGGTAGAGGGGGAAAGAGATGAGGGAAAGAGAAATTTGATAAACCAACGAATAACTTAACAGCAACATATTAGGCATATAGATGAAGGAGATAAATTGAGAGGGGAAGGGCAGAAGAGGACAGGATGGTAGAAGAGGTTGTGAGTTAAGGGAGAGCAAATAGATGAAGTATAATACCAAGGGTGAAGATGAAATCAGACCATTGTTTAAACTGTTCAATAAATACCTCCTCGATTTCTGACGCGTAGTAAACATCATTGAGTAGCACGTGGATTCCGAGCACTTTACTCTTTTCGGATGATGTCACTTGAATCGCACTCTGTCCGACTTTTATGGCGACTTTCGTATCTTTATGCGACAGTTTGAGAGCGTTGTTAAACACTTTCAGATCCTCCTCGAGCGACAGCGTGCCGGGCGGCAGTTTCTGGTGGTCGGTGTCGATGAAATCAGTCAGTCTCGTCGGATGATCGATGAATATCAGTTTACGATTGTTCTACACGAAATAAAACACATTCAAATCAATTTTTTTTCGTAACATGGGGCCCAGTTCCACACAGTTCATTTACAGTGTTTTAACTCAAAACTGTGAAACTGGGATCTTGTCTTAACCGTTCTGGTGATACATGTATGTAGGATTCTGTTTCACATTTGTCATTTAACTTTGACTCTTACACTCAAAACCGATGTCAATGAAGTCTGAGTCTTTACGTCAAAACTAGTTCATCGCCATTACTTTGACCATTTTGAGAAAATTTGTATACACTTTTATACTGGTAAGACAGTTAATCCAGTGTATGTGTAAGATTAATGAACTCTGGAATTTTCACATATCTTCACATTCTTTTTTTCATATTTTACGATACATAATTTTATAATGTTTCACACATTTTCACTTTGAGGTACAATGTCATCATATAAGTGGTTACTGTGGAAAAGCAGATTTTTCACAAGTTTTCTTAAATTTTTTCATAATTGTTTTTAAGAAGACATTCGTATTTCACATTAATCCGACTCCTAACAGTGCCAAGTCACACATGGACTTACCTTCAACGGATTAAGAATACGATCGTGGTATTTGGTATATTCTCTGACCCACGAGTTACAGTTATAAATGTAAGCCGCTTGGATATTCTGATAAACACATTCGGGCATCACGAAAAACCATTTGGATAAAAAGTCAGCCTGAAACCCAGGACCAGTAGACTTTAACGACCACAAATACTGAAAAAATACGTTTATAATTATCATTTCTCAAATGCGAAAATCAGAGGCCGATCCAGAGGTCACTTCAGATCATAGTACAAACAGAAAAGGCAGGGCTGACAATATCCTGAAAGCGCTGCGAGTAGTTGAATATTTCATTGAAATATGAAAGAAATTTTCAAATTAAAACCGGTAATCAACAGTAAGACCCTCAGTATTATCTTTCACATTTCTGTACGCAATAAACATATCAAATTGGCATTTATTTCTCCTGAGAATATGGTTGCAAAAATACTGAAAACCAGCAAGAGTTTGCAGCGCTTAAGGGCACTTTTCCAAAAAAGAAGGGGTTCCAAAAAGAAAATAGCCTCTTATTAGCTGAGTAGCCCAAGGAAAAATTTCTGACTATTTTTATTCTTAGTGTGCAGGGATTCTACATTTTATTAAAATATCTCCTAATAATTCTCCATTCCTGTTAACTGACAGTCTTATAGCAGCTTAGGTTTAAAATGTTATTTTATTCTGATGAAGGGCACTAAGGGCCAGATATTCTTATCAAAATATGAAAGACGCACAAAAATCTCGACCATAGAGGGTACTACCTTTATCAAATTGTTTGTGGATCCGCTCCCATTAAGTACCCCACTCTCTTTATCTCTGGCCCTCAAACTGCGTCGATTTAAACTTACCCTAAATCGGTTATCAGCGCATGTGTGCGTGAAGTCGATCACTAATTCAAATGGCTTATGGTAGTACGGTTTCAGCGTTAGTAGAACGTGGTAAATTAATAGATCACCATTCACTTCACCAACTCTACAAAATCAAATACAATATACATCACTGAAAAACATAAGGATTTTATCAACACTCCAACCATTTCTATGGTACATGGAGGGAGACTATAAAGTATACAATATTTACAATCAACAGAAAATATGAACTAGTCTTTTCAAAATATAACAAAGTTATTAACAATATATACCGGTACATACACTATTTACAACATACTAATTATTGGAGGGATCTATATACATCTATCCTCTTAATTTTGCAAAGTTAATGAATCTTATCACTAGTACGCCCCCAGGTGGTTTACATGAGCATCGCATTGCAGCGAGCCAGAAACTTTCAGGAATCAGTGAACACAGTAAATGAGAGGAGGCAGTTTGAAGCCAGTCAGCCAGCCACACCTGGTCGCGATGGGCTCTCGAGTTTCCACAGTCACTTGTCTATTGAAACCGACACTTACTTGTATCTGCGAGCTATGTAGTAGAACACAGGATGTCCCAGTTTACTAGTTCCAGCCTGATAGAATATATTCAAAGCTTTCACCGATTTGAATTCATCTTTCTCGTGCATGTTGTGTTTAGACATCAACTCTTCAAATTTCGTGCTCGTCATATCGACGCTGCTCCATCTGAATAAGACAGGTTTCTTCGTTAGATCTGATAGCTCTCAACATACGGTAAAACATCTGAATCAGTTCGTCTAAAATCATTCTTACAGTCAGAATTAACTGCTTTACAGCAGAACTGGATCCAATCATATAATAAGTCATTATATTTGATTTAAAATGAAGCATTTTTTTATGAATTGAGTAGATATCAACCATTAAAAAAATCTTTGATCCACCCAGGTCCTTGTTCCGCAGTTATTTGTTAAGTTTTTCGAGTTCTAGGGTCAAAACATCACCGAGAACTGTGTAACCGAGTCCAGGATCTACGATATAACTGAGAACTATGTTACCAGTTCTAGGAGTAAACTGACTGTATTGACCCTCAGGGGATGGTACACAACTTACTGTGAGTCTAGTGGCCGATGTTCCGGCGGACCTAAGTAAGCTAATAACGTCGCCATTTTGTCAAATGGTCTCCTCCCCACAGCCCTGTGATCCCTAGAAAATAATACACAAGATGAGTTCGAGGAGTAAGGCGCAATCATCCTCCCTCGACAGAGATTCGAACCTGATAGCATCGCGAGACTCCGCTATCGAATAAATCCTGCCTACTTAGCCCGAGTGCGCAGATACATACGCAGCTTGGCCACATTGCAAAACTTGCAACACCAATCAGATTGCCATTGTACCTTGTGAGGTGAATTTCATGGATAAATTTAAGAAACCGGGGCTACAATAAAACGCCATTTCCGATTGGCTAATAATGACATCATCTAAGCTGTGCATTAATCGGCACACACGGTGCAATGTGGTAGGGTTTCATGCTATGGCAGAGACACTCAATGCCATCAGGTTTGAGTCCCCACCGAGGGAAGATGAGGCGGCACAATAGGAATGTTTTCTACTGACCGACTGCTCGATAAATAATCTCCTATTTTTTCCTGATTCATCCACAGTAATCGATGTAAAGCCAGAACATTCGCGTCGTTTATAAACGACACTTGATGATTATAATTATCGGTATCTTCGATATCCGACGTAATTTCCATGAAAAACCTACAAAAATATATTCAAAATATGTAGATCTTCAGTCATAAATACATCTAAAATTTCACATATTCATCCAAAATACATCTTGAATATAACATTTTCAACCAAAAATCTATCTAAATTTTCAGTATCATCAAAACTTATGTTTGAGTTCAACAGCTGTAAATAAAAATTTCGCTAGAGTTAAAATATTTGACAATGAACCAATTTCAACTCTAGTGAGTTACCGTAACTCCAACACATACGTAACTAAGGAACTCAGTCCTGAATTTCAACTAACAAAGCTATGAAAATGTGGGTTGTTTATAGTTCATTACAAATCTGATCAAGAATAAGTCAAGACAATATCAATGCTGATGATATCGAATTTTTTCCAGTTTGTTTTCTTTTCTTTAACTAATTCTCTCCATGCAATTTGAAACATCAAAACTTATAGATTTGCTCTTATTTCAATGACACTGACATACATGGGGCATTATATGTAGACATACAAACATACATTACACACACATACATACGTACATAAGACATACATTACTAAGTTTCTACGTAAATGTGACTAACCTTCGTCCGGCTTCGAAGTTACTTTTAAGGAATGTATTGAACGGTTTCATGTGTTGTTCCTTCGTGAACTGAACGTGATTCGCGATATTCTGCATGATTTTACAACATAACGTCAAACCACGTTTGATTTTAGGTGGAGTCTCTTGGTTTATAATACCAGATTCATTTGGGGCCACTGCAGTGAAAAAAAGATATCAAACAATGTGAATTCACATCAAAATTTTAATCTTCAGAATCAAGTTCTACAGTTGTGAGTTAAGATTCGACGCAGATTCACTCATTGAAAATGAACTAATTTCATCTCAAGAGGTAAATTTCACTCACAACTGTGACAGGCTGATTACGGTATACTCCTTCACTTCGTTGCACAGGTCTGGGGCAGATTTAGGGGGTGGTCCCAGAGGCCAGACTCCTGCCTCCTAATTGAGGTTGCCCTTTTTGTCAAGACAGCAGGCGTGAAAACCCATGAATTTGAAGTGGGACCCGGCTTGTGGCCTTGACATGGCAGCTTCATCCGGAAAATGCCTTATCTTAGCTCATTATCAACCTGGCCGCAGACTTAGACATTTGACTATGAACTTTTAAAGAGAAAGTAAGTAATAAAACTGACTGACCTATAGCTGGGTTAATAAACCTCAGGAATATAATGGTTCCTATCACAGTCCATACAGCCTCGCGGCTACTCTGTTGAAATCTTTGAGTTACAACTTGATATAAACAATGGCACATACTGCGTAATTTATGCGGGAATTGAGGAGCAGACGCCACAATGGCGTTGAATATCTGCTGCGTCAGATCCATCAGATTCTGTTGATTCTCATCTTCCTCCTCGCCTTCCTCTAATCTACAATTATCAAAATGAACACATAATATTCATGAATTCTCTTATGTAAAACTTATCTTCCCTTGGCAGGGACTCAAATCTGATGACGTCATGAGACTCTGCTACGGCATGAAACTGCCTGCCCGAAAATGCAGAAATACTTTTCTAGATATATTTTTTCTATACAGGGACTACAAAGAAGGGGGTATCAAGCCACCCCTCCACAACACATTTCATTAACTCAAAATTCAAAATATGAAAAAAAATTATTTACAAAAAAAAAAGTTATCAAATTTCTGAACCTTTCTACATGGGGAGAATCCCATACTCCCTTACAAAACTGCGCTGTCAGATCTTGTGATCCCAGAACCCCTTTCAGTACGAGTACTTCACTAATTAGTCCCCCCCCACATCACGCGGCATCAATACAGAATTTAAATACTCACCTAGCCGAATCAACCTCATAAGATAATAACTGTTTTTCCTCAGCGAGTAAATCCATGATTAATGGATTTAATAAATTACGTAGATAACTCTGACCATAGATTTTAAATCCAAATACCATTATTTTACTGGCTAAACTGCTGCCTCGGAACAGAGTCTGCATGCTTTCAGCTATATCAACCTACAAATCATTAAAATCATTTCATTTTATCATTTGTTGAATCAGTTTCAATGAATGGATGAATTTATTTTCACAAATATGCGAATATGGGTATAAAAATTTTGTTTGATTACTAGGTATGTGAATTGAAAATTTATATATTCGAGGAGGACATCCCCGAGCCGTAAGAGCTGTACCTAAAAGGGGGATGCCCTCTAAAGTTACAGGGCTTTTAGTGCTTAAAGTAACAAGTTTCATTGAAATATTCAATTTTCCGATACATTATGAAAAATTTCATAATAGTTCAAATTAATTAACGTTAAGACACTCAATAACATCTTTCACATTCCTATAAAAGCATTAAACAAATTGGCATTTTCTGGACAAAATAGGAAAAAATTCTGAAAATCAGTAACAGTTGACACTGAGTTTATTATCAGTGATATCAAGATACATTCATTAATCCGGGAATGAGGAATTCAGGTACCAGGTATGTTTCTAGATGAAAGCAATTCACTAGAGTTGGGGTCATGGGTAGGCTAGGTGAACTGTATAAGACGATACTGCATACACTGAATTGATGAATAATAAGGATACTCAATCTCTACCCTCACCTTTCTCCCTCTCCTCTCTTCCCCTCTCTCTTGTCTTTCTTCCTCTCCAAATCTCGCTCCCTTGTCTCAGCTTCTCCCCCTCTCACTCCTACTTTCATTCTCCTCTCTTTTCTTCTCTCTCTCTCTGTCAATCTCCCTCCCTCTTTTTCCTCTCTTCCTCTCCCAATCTCCCTCCCTCTTTTTCCTCTCTTCCTCTCCCAATCTCCCTCCCTCTTTTATTCTCTCTGCCCTCCCTCTCTCCCTATCCCTCTCTCTTTCTCCCTCTCAGTAATACTGACCTCTTTTGTGAACATGTTCCACAGTAATTGATAGAGCAAATGCTTCGCATCAAACAAAGTCACTAAAACCTTCGCTAATTCATCCATGTGTTGAAATGATACGACCGTTGTTAAAGCCATCGCTATCGGTAACTCTCCGTTATCACCAATCATTGTTACTAACTCGACCAATCGATCGAACCGATCGGCCAGCGCCGTCTCTGCCAATGTTTCGAATTCGGTTCCCTGCTGGAGAATCTTCGTTAGAACTTCCATGAACGCGGCGCGAGTTTGCGGATCGTTGTGGTATCCTAAACCTGTGCGAAACGAACACGAACGGAATTTAGAGCAGATCGAATCCAAAATGTTTCCTTGAACTAGTAGTTTACGTGACATTTCGACTATATCCTAAAACTCGTCTTAACGAACAACAAAATTATGAGATATAAATATACATCTTGTAGCAACGTAATTCACAGTTAAATATAAGGGATATATATGAATATAAACTCAGTCCCACAGTTGCCTCTAGAACTTAGTCCTTTTCCAATATTCCAACCTTAGAATCAAATCTTAACTGCGCACTGCATTTTTTAGCGTTAAGTGCAGAGTTATTGAATACCGGCTGACCAGTTTGTGATGCCATTACGTACAGTAGTAAAAAGACTATCCGTCCCTCTAAATGCCTGTCATAGTTCAAACTTTCTAGATAGATATAGTGTAAAAAACACCTGTGGATTTCTTGTTCGTCGACAAACAATATGAAAACTCTCATTCTTTGTCAGGACAACACATCGATTGGGAACTAATTGGAAACCATTGTTCAATCAGGACTATTGACAGTTGAGTTCAATGAGCTTGCCCTTTGCCCTATCTACACTGTTGACAGTTTATGCGAGACGACGTACGTATATGAAATAGATACAGATACACTCGGATACATACCTATAGCATGTCGTAATCCGCTGTCGATATTAGCGTTCAGTAAATTAGACATGGCGATAACCGTACTGTTGCGTAACGCGCTGAGATTGGAATTCGATCTTTTACGCGCCGGATCCATAGCTTTATCTTCAGCTTCTTCGGCGCAATCGTTTAACAAATTCATGAATAACGTGTAATACCTGAAAAGCAGTGAGGAAAGTCATTCGGGGTTTCAACTTACAGGGGGGTGAGATTCCGCGCCTTCAAATCAGTAACTCCGCGTAGTTGAAAATTTCATGAATGAATCATGGGTTTAGTTTCATACATGTGGAAAAAAATAGACGAAGTGAAAGTCATTCACTTTGGGTAGATAAAAATTTCATGCACGAATCGTGGGTATAGTTTCGTACATGTGGAAGCGAAAATCCCTTGGAACTTATTGAAATTCGTCAGTTCTTGCTATGGTTTCTCACATTTACTAGCGTAGTTGTCACCAGAGTTGAAATATTTACCCCTAGGGATAACTTAAATACCGATTCTATGAAACTTGGCCCAGATGTTTTTGATCCCGGTTTCAATCGAAAGTAGTCTTTAATCTTAAAACCGGTCTTAACTACTGTTAGACTAAATGGGCTAAGACTGGTCTTAAAGGTTTTTAGGCTGACTATAAAATTCAAATGAGCTTAGACTGGTGTTAAGTTACCACGTTAGTTATTGAAACTAAATAACCTAAGACCGGTATTACAATACTCATATTACAGATACTATAATCCAAACAGGCTTAGATTGAACCCAGTTGAAGTAAGTGCGGTGTGAACAGTGTAATATACTCACGTAGCGAATAGTTGCGATTTGGCCTCCATAAGATCGCCTCTATCTGACTCTTCGGGCTGCAGAGGCAACCCCGCTAATAACGCTGCCACAGCTTCCATACTCGCTAAATCTAATTCCCTATAAAAACGAAATAGAGATTTATATCAGATATAGGTCAGGAATCGCAATAAATTATTATCACATTAAATGTAGTTTATTTAAGCACCAAATTAGGCCAACAATTTAATAATCTAAAAACCAAATTTGGCAAAGGATTCACATAACTCTGAATAAAATTTATATTTCAAATACTGCAAATAAGCTTATTCATTGATTTTTGACATTCTACACTTAACTACAGGGCAGGGTTTCATAGTTAAGGAAGAAATATAGTCCCAGGGAACATTTTGAAATTTATCAGTTATATCCATGGTTTCTCAATGTAACTATGATGGTTGTCAGCCAGATTGAGGATTTAACCCTAAGGATAACTTTGATACCCAGTCTATGAAACCGGGTCCTGGACTCTAAAGGCTGTGTTTTATGTGTCGAATTAGACTGAAACATTTGACTCTCTATAATGTATCACCCTGCCCCACCAGCACTCACACACACAAAATACACGATATAAAACGTACCTGGACGTAGCACAAACTTCCATTGGCACATTCAAATGAGAATTTCCCATGATCCAATCGGCTAAATATTCCACTAATTTATTGCGAAATTTCATCTCTTGACGAAACGTCAGTTCATCTCGGCGTTTCATCATCTGAAATAAAAGGTGAAGTCAAGAATTATTTTCAAACCGTTCGCACATGGTTCCTACTGAGCTCAAGATCCAGGTTCCAGGTCCACAGCTGTTGTTGGCCAAATACGACTCTAATACAGGGCGGTCACTTTAGTTTGACTTGATTTCCCCCCACCCCCCCGAGACTTTTCCCAGACTATTCCCTGACATGCACGTTGTTTTCACTGACTTAGATCTGCTAAGAATCCAATCAATTAACACAGTCAATAACTCAAATTTAGTTGACACAGTCAAATACATGAGACATACATAGATGTTTGATTCTACGACCCATCTAATAATCTCAAAATTTCCATAATTCTTAGCTTTTTACAAAATTCTCTGACTATTCCCTATCTTTATTAAAGGAAGGCTATGTAATTCTCTGACTTTCCCAGATATCCAGGTAAGTGGCCACCCTGTTTTAATCTAAAATTAATCGAGTCAAATGTTAACAGAGAAATGTGGGACCCGGTCATGAGGAGTTTGAAAGGATTTGTAATTACCGCTTCTACGAGTTGACACAGTTTAGTTTTAATCTGTATCGAATGTATACTGTTATCTAGGTGACGCACATATCTGAAAATATCATACACAAATATTACACTATATACATGTACTTCAATTATTTATTCTCTTAGGGATCATTCATTTATTACGTACACATAAAATTTGAATTTTTCAACCCCCTCCCCCTCTGTACGCAAAATCGGCCATTTTTTCATATACATTAAGCATTACAGTACGCAATTGCACTGACCCCTCCCCCTCCCCCTCCCCTAATGCGTACGTAATAAATGAATGACCCCTTATGACTTTTAGTTATTAATTTAACCCAGGACCGCAACAGATTTCTCATGACTGGAAACAGAGAAAAATCTCAAAAACTTCGAGATATCTCAACCAAGAGATATCTCAAATAACCACATATAAGATATCTCAATGAACAATGAGATACCTCAATCAACTAAGCAAGAGATATCTCGATCAACTATGAGATATCTGAAACAATTTTGACATGCCACTAATGAAATAAGATATCTCAATGAACAACCAGATATCTCAATTAACGAGATATCTCAATGAACTATATCAATGAAGTATAAGATATCTCAATGAGCTAGGTATATCAATGAATAGATATCTCAATGAACATTGAGGTAAATCAATTAAGTATGAGATATCTCAATCTGCTATGTGATATTTCAATCAACTTCAAGCTCATCTTATAGCTGATACATCAATTAGAACCAAGAAAATGAGATTGAAAGCCGACAACTTACGATATCAAAATCAGTACAATGGAAAGAAGTTGCCTCTACGCTTTGGAATAATTCTATATCAGATTGGAATTAATCAAAAGTTTGTATAAAACCGTTCTGCAGTTGTGAACACCAGTAGAAATACTATTTCCAAGTGCAGATTGTTTTTCTATTTTATGATTGTTAGATTGTAATGTTATATCATCATTCAGGGTCAAATTGTCTCAAGGACAGGATTAGATTCGTACGTACAGATTCTATATTGCATGCAATATAAGTTCGAAAGGGGAAATAGATTATTTTGAAAAGTCGTTCAAGTGCCTGGATGTAACATCAGTAACAGGTGTTCGAGGGCTTAATTCGCACCGTGGTAAGCTGTGAAGGCCGTGAAGCTTCGAAGTTTAACTGTTTTCAAATGCAGACCACACGGCGAACAGTTCAAACCTGATGACAATTATGACTCCCTACATCAACGGATTACTGATAATAAAATAACCGATCGTCGCAAGCGCACCTGACTAGATTGAGCATTAACGGTTCAATGCTTGTCATTCCTAGATGTTCGCACGGACTTTCGGTTTTATTCTCTAAAATATTCTTCAATATAAATATCACATTTTCTACAAACTGAGTGTTCGTTTCAGTCACCTGCAAATAAATAAAACACGAAACGATTGAAATCGATTTGTGAACCTGAAAATTGTAGGTCAAGTTGATACTGTTTGCTTCCTTTATAAAAGGCTCGGAAATAAAAACACTTGGAGTTACGCAAGATCAAGTTCTACAGTTCTCAGTTGAAATTTGGCTCTAGGAAATTGGATATTGACTAATTTCAAGTCTATAAGTGGCAAGTCTAACAGAGAACTGTACTTCGTGGCCATTTTCAGCCCATTTACAAATCCCTTGAGTTTTCCCTGATCTTTCCATGTGACAAACACAGAGTGAATCCGAGGAATTTCTAGGCTTAAAATGTGACAATTTATTTATCTTTTCATTTAATCACGTAGTGATAAAGAAACACTTGGTCAATAGCATTATCCAAATTCCCAGAATTTTCAAAATTTTTGGTAAAATTTTTCAAATTCCTCAAGTTTTTCTAGCTTTTTCTAATTCCCTGGGGCCGGTTTTATAGACTGGTATCACTTTTTACCCAGGGGTTAACTCAATTGAAAATGAGTTGAGTTAGCCCCCGGTCTATAAAACCAGGCCCTGAGTTTTCCGGGTTTTCCAGATCAGTGGCCCGCCAGCTGCTGAACAGGGTTCCGCGGAACATGATCCTGCGATGCTCGTTACTTACATCAACTTGTCCTGATGTGGATGTCGAATTATGGAAACATTTATCCATATAAGCTTTGATCTGATCGAACAGTATCGGGTACACAGTGGGGTTCAACTCATGACCGACGAGTTCTTTTACGTGTTTCTGTATTTGCCGACCGAATTTATCGTTATTACAAACTAACAATCGCAACAGTTGACCAATAAATCTGTAAAATGTACCACAAACATCATCATCATAATCACAGCAGTCTACAGTAGAATCCGCTTAATTCGGATAATTTCGGACCAACAAAATTCATCCAGTTTACAGGAAATCCAGATTCAAATGCACTGCAATCGAGATTAGACCAAAATTCGGTTCAAGCGATCCGGATTAAGCGGATTTGACTGTAGAAATATAACTCATACATCCGAGGAGACCTCGGACCTGTTTTATGAGTTCAGTCAAAATGCATTAATCTACTGATGAATAGCAAACTAATGATTGGCTTAAAACGAGACAAAATACTACTGCAAGAAAAATTAATAAGGATAAAAATCAACACAAGCAAAAAACTAGGTGAGATGGCCTTTTGAGGTAACACGTTTCTTGTACCTTCACCAGTCGTGAAAACCACGAAATACATATTAAAATCTGTATCAATAAATGATTACCTAGTTCTACAGTTGCCGGTGAAGTTTGACTATAATAAAGTTAGAGTTAGTTTAATTCTAATGTCTCAACTATAGGATGAGTGGAACTAATCTAGAACCTGTGTCTTATTTGGACAGGACAATATCTGCCCGCCTTGACACTTTTATATGCCCTCTTGACTTTTCCCCGACATGCATGTTGTTTTCCCTGACCCGATCTGCTAAGAATCCAATCATTTAACACAGTCAAATACGTAAGACATAGACGGGAGTTGTTTGATTTTATGCGCGATCTAGCAATCTCAACAAATTTCCCTGACTTTATGCTCGTTTACAAAATTCCCTCAATTTTTCAAAGAAAAGAAAATTCCCCGACTTCCCCTGATTTCCAGGTATGTGGCCACCCTGCTTGAGTGTTAGATAGGATAGGATAGGATCAGTAAATGTTTAATCTCTGATTTTCTGTAAATCCTAAAGTTAGCTACACACCATGAACCTACAACAACGTTTTACGTTTGGTAATTTTGGTTTCATGGATATTCATTTCATGTTATTTCACACATCGTAACTACAGTTTTGAATACAGAATTCAATTCGAACAAATGAAACTTTTCAGCTATTTTCAGTTTTGTATACAACCACTTTTTAGGTCAATATCTGCGGAAATTCATTTGTCACAATTTGTCTAAATTCTACGAACATTATCAGATTTTCAACACGCGAGCATCAATAGCATAAATTAATGTATCGTGCTCGCGCGATAAAAATATAATGCAATACCAAACATTTATGAATTTAAATCCAATGGACGCGAATTACTGCTTTATGAAGCGTAATATAATTCATGATTCAACTAGTGTATAGATTTCATTGTCGAACAAAAGATAGATAGGCGAGAACCGCAGTAGAAAGGAGAGAGGGAGAGCGGACCTTGATATATCAATCCATAGCGGGTAGCCGGTTGGCCGCCCGAAACTTATAAAGATTGAGTCGACTAGCAGAGAGGATAGGGAGAGCAGATTTCGAAGAATTTCAGTCCGGAGGCCGAGACAGAGAAAGAGACGGAGAGACAAAGAGATGAATTCAACCACGATGAAATTGCAGTTCGATCGTCCGCACGCCAGTTACATCACTCTCAGATCATTGGAGAACATGACGTACGGAATTCGAATGTTCTCTCTGGTAGCGTTCGTTATTCTGTACGGTTTCGGTTTTTTCGGAAACGTCGCCAGTTTTCTGGTAATGATCAGCAACAAGTTCCGTTGTTTCTCCTACGCCAACTATATCGTCGTTCTATCGGTGAGCGATTTACTCTACTGTACCGGCGCGACTATCCTCCCGGTCGCGCGTTACGCCGCCGTTCGAATCGCAGACGATCCCGTTTACATACTAGATTCGAACCTGAGCTGTCGGATGTATCAGTTCGTTTTCACGATCGCCGGTTCGACCAGCTCGTGGTTGATAGTGGCGATATCGATCGAACGACTTTCGGTCGTCTGGTTCCCGTTCACGGCGCCGTCGGTCTGCACGTCGAGATTCGCTCGAATCACGACGCTCCTGATACTGATAACGAACGCCGGCGTGTTCTATTTCCTGTTCGATATTTCGAAGATCAGTTTTCGATAGATTTGGACGGATGTTTTTACGAGCCGGACACCGATGTGGACGGCTTAAATATTAATTACGTAATATACGTTTTCATCGTTCCGTTAGTTCTGATAATATCAAGTAATTCGATGATAATTTTCCGGTTGTTCCGTGGAAATAAAGTGATTTCATCCAGTAATAAATCTAGCGCGAAGTCGCTTCGCACGACCGTGATGCTAGTTACCGTTTCGCTAGTATTCGCTGCCTGTACTGGTCCTATAACTGTAGTTACGCTGTTGCCTATTTCATCAGCTTTGTTTCAAATTGTTAACCTCACTTTCGTATCTCAGATACTGATTTGTAATTACGTAGTGAATTTCTATATCTATATTTTGATCGGTAGCGAAATTCGTACGTTTTTCTGCGACAAAGTATTGTCGTTTTTCGGAAAAATTTCGACTGCCGCTACACTGAGAACGTAATATGGAAAATAATTAACTACAGTAGAACTCAGTCGAAGTCGTCATTGGATAAGTCATAACAACCTAACTGAAGTCATCTGTATTTTTGAGTCCCAATCTGTATTTCCAATTTAATTGACGAAGTATTAGTCATCATTTGGATAAGTCGTCATATTACTGAAGTCATCTCCATTCTTGAGTCCCCGTATGTATTTCCAATTTAATTGACATTGTTAGTCATCAACATAATGATCATGATAACCATGACGACTTCTGAGGTAGTTTCACTGTAATCGTTAAACGCACATTTGAAATTCTTTTCATTAGGCCTATCCTAATCACGGGGAACTCAACTGCACAAAAGATTCATCCAAAAAAATACAATTTCCAGACGGATGAGTACCAGGTATATGTATCCGAAAATATGGAAGAACTGGTATCAGGACAATTGCCCCCCCCCCCCCAAATTAAATCTTTTTAGTCTTAAAGTAACACAGATATTTACTTCAAATCAATTAGACAAAGTGAACTAATTCTAGCTAATTAATTTCTCTAAGACTGTTTTAAAGTTTTTGATTGGCTTAAGTAACACTAAACCTAATTCCAATAAATCAGTCAACATTAACTAATGCACTAATAAGTGGACTTATTAAGTTTCCTTTAATTTGGTAAGTAAATTATAATTACAAAAGGACAGATTTAAAGTTTTTGATCTGCACACAACATCAGTAATTCTATATCTTATAAATCTATATTCAAAAATATACAAATGAATTTCTAAGTAAAGTATTTAGGTGGTGTTAATCCAAATCAAAAAGGATTTTATTCAGGGGGAGGGGGGGACATTGTACGGGGGGCAATTGTCCTAGAATCGGAAGAACTAATGTAAAAATTTGAAGGTTTTGATTGTTATTTGTCTCGACAACAACAACCTCAGTGGGAAGGCAGACAGGGGTCCGGACCATCGAAAAATACCCCCTACATCCCCTGACTACTGAGTAAATATTGCCATAAATCATGATTCATAAAATATTTGTTAGTTCAGACGGATAAAGTCTTTTAAATGATTTTCATCATTTAAACGTGAGGATTGAATAATGAAACATGTAATGGACCCAGTTCCACAGTTAACATTAGACTTTAAAGTAACAAATGAACTAACACCAGATTCAAATACAGTAGGACTGGGTCCAGGACTCGAACTTATCAGGGTGGCCACTTTTATTTAATAATAATCTATTTTTCATTAAACTATAAGGGAATACATGTACAAGTCATAATGATGACAATAGTGATAATGAAGACAAATGAAGGAAGCAGCGAAAGCCTAGAGGCTGTACAGGTCACTGCACATAAATATTTGACTTGCTTTTCCATCCGACTTTTCCCTGACATGCATGTTGTTTTCCCTGACTTGATCCGCTAAGAATCCAATCAATTAACACAGTCGAATACGTAAGGCACAGACTGACATCGTTTGATTTTACATGCATCTAGCGATCTTAACTAATTTCCCTGGGGCCATTTGCTCAAAAATTGGTTAAATATAACCGGCATATAAATACCATAGTAACAATGAACTTTTAGTTGTCACTATGTCAACTATCCACTCGTTAACTCTAACCAACTTTTGAGCAACTGGCCCCTGAATTTTATCTCCTTTACAAAATTCCCTGACTTATATAAAGCAAAGAAATTTCCCTGAATTTTCCCCGTTAAGTGGCCACCCTGCTAATAGAAAATGAACTAATGTCTGAGTCAAATTTGAACGGGAAAATGTGGTACTGGATCGGGATTTTTAAATAATGATCTACGTAAAAAAAAACAAAACATGGACAACTAGAGAACAAGAAGAAGATATGCTAAGGAGACGCGTGACACGACGTGTGACGTATAGAGATACTTACTGAGTAACCGGACAGTATTGTGAATCAGATGAACAACTCGTCAGAACGCTACTCTTTCTACTGTCCATACTATTACAACTATTGCTCGTTGTACTACTGTTAGTCGTCACACTAAAATCATAATCATACCAGTCAGTAGTACAGTAGTACACTACATCCCCTTTTACTCCCCTCATATACCACTCAACATCGTTCCTTCATTACAACAACATACCCCTCCCCTCCACTACCCCTAAGGCTTATCTTCCAGCTTTCATGTTACTATAGGTCCATCGGAGATTGGCTTACAGACCAGTTATAACTGTAATCATGATGCCCAGTAATGACAAGTCAATTAAATCTAAAGACCGGTCTGATTGTAAAAATTAGCAATAGAAGCAAGATGAGTTTAGACTAGTCTTAGATCTAAGTCATGATAGTGCAAGTGACCCCTAGGAGCCAGTTTCATAGACCTGGGCCCAGTTGCCCAGTCGTGACTTAAGTCCAAAAGCTGTCTTAAATCTTAAGACTGGTCTTACGTCCTTAGATTGGCTCCAGAACTAAGTTGGTCTTAGACTGGTCTTAGATATAAGCCATGACCATGCAACCAGCCCCTGGGGCCAGTTGCTCAAAAGTTGGTAAAAGATGACCAGTAGATAAATCCCATAGTAATAATGAACTTTTGATTGTCACTATGTCAACTATCCACTGGTTTACTCCTTGGTTGACCAACTTATGAACCACTGGCCCCTGTTTTCATTCTTTATCCGAGGGTTAACTCAATTCATAGACAACGCCCGAGTTAGAATCAGAAGTGGTCAATGAAACCGGCATCAGGGTTTCAGTTTGAACTGGTCTATAAAACCAGCACCAAGGCCCAGTTACACAGTCTTGACTTTAGTCCAAAAGTGCAGTCTTTAAGTAAGAAGTTAGATTAGCTATAGAACTTACAGCTTAGACTGGTCTTCAAGTTTGAAGATTGGCTATAGAACCAAGATGTGAGCTCAGACTGATCAAAGTTGCTAGATTGGCTATAGAACCAAAATAAACTTAGACTGGTCTTAAGTTGCAACATTGGCTATAGAACTAAGATTAGCTTATACCGGTCTCCGCCATGACTGAGCGACTCAGGCTCCTTGACTGGGGCTCAATCAATGACGACTATCAGAGGCACAGATACTGACCTGGTCCGGTGAGGTTTATTTTGAAGACTAACGCAACCGAGAGCGCACAGAAATCCAGTCATATTCGCCCATTCATTCAACTGATCCTACAGTACAAATACACATCACAGAGATCAGAAATAAACACAGTTTATAATCACGTATCACATTGATGGACACGATCAAATTTTTTACATTTCTTTCCAAATCTTTAATATTGGCTTTTTGCACTTTTTTTTCCAAAAGAATGACTTCACATTTTATAATGATCATTTTTTTCAGATTTTTAACACTTTTTCACATCAAGATATGATAACATAAGCGGTAAATGATCACAGCTGGACGGATTAAAATGAAATTCATTTAAACTTTAACACAGCTTGTGCATAAATTCTGAACTACATATACGGTATATAAAACATATAAGAGGAACTAAATATTTCGATGGACACTTTTCTCGAACTTTCACACATTTTATATTATTTTTCAGATTTCAATCTGTTTAACCGATGTGAGATGGTTTACCTCTAATTCGTGTTCGGTTGAATTCGGTTGTAGTCTACGTTTTGTAATATTTCTAGACGCGTAAGTATCCGCTGGTTCTTCGGGTTTCGTCTTCGGGAAATTCTCCAGGATTTTCGTCGCCGTATCCCACGTCGTGAACGTGTCTTCCCAAGCCTGAAATCAAATATCAGCGATTATGAAACAGTGTCTTCTATAATCATGAGCGCAGTGATCCCTGGCAGCTTAGGTTAACTGAGTCAGTCAGTACAGAGTTGGCAGCAGTTTAAACAGAAAGTTTCAACCAAGATAAATTCATCTACTTCATCAGCACTGAGTCATCATCACCATAGCCAAAGCATTGGGGCTGTTGGCACAAGATGATGTGAACCGACACTTCCATTTTTGTCTGTTTCACCAGCGGCAGCAGCAACAGCAGCAGCAACAAGAAGGGGAGGTCCAGGAGATTCCATACCACTCCTTGACTCATAGCCACCATCGTTTGGTACCGACTGTTCTATCAACCGACCAAACGCCATTCAGGGTGGTCATTAGCAGGTTTCAGGGTTTTTCATCCCGATTAAGGGGGGGTCAGGGAAGAACCTTCTTCCAAGAAACTCAGTTCCCTGGATTTTGATCGATTCCAATGACTGATAGCTAAAAACCCTGAAAAGCTCTCAAATACATCCCTCAGCACACAACTCAGGCAGACGGCTCGGCACACTGATCAGGCACAGACACAATTTTTTCGGCACACCATTCAGCACACTGCTCAGGCACACAGTTCGCCACACCATTTCTTATCCTATTACCTGATTATTTCCCGGTGTTGAATGTTCGATCTTTCTCAATAAAGACATGATTCGTTTTTGAAGAGCAGCCCTACCGGTAGCTAAAGATCGACTAGCATGCGTTAATTCAAGGTAGATATTATGATTGAGCATACTCAGTCCGGGAGCTAGTTCCTCGGTTCCAGATCTGATATCAGCTTCCTCACACAGAAACTGGAAACAGGACATTGCGGTCAACACAGCATCGATATCAATACTCCATAGATAGATGAAGAACACAACCTAAAATGAAATTGAAATATCAAAAGCTCATTTAGATTTTCCTTTACGTTGTGGGTTTTTACTTCAAATATCATCAGACACCAGGGTGAAGTTAAAAGTGGTAGTACTAGTAGTGTTATCGATGGGTAGTACTTGGTAGGGAGATAAATCTCAATGTGTAAAGGATTTCCTTTCTTGAAATTTTCTATAAGGGCAGTTACACTTCTGGATTTTCTTGGTTGTTCAGGGGGTTTTAGCCAAATAGATGTAGATTGGACAAGGAAAGATTTATAGAAGTTATTACTTTTATGGGGGAAAATTTGGGGAAAGATAAATACGTATTTCAGACTTACCTCTAGTTTGATTTGTGCCTGTCGACAGATAGCTATATTACTGCCTATATTGGCGTACTCTTTATGCCTATTGAGGAATTCAACGCGACACATCATTATGCTCCGCAGCCACTTCAATATCTCCTGATAATTTTCGATTTGATGTTGGATCAGTTTCTGAGAGATCGCAAATAAAACTTGAGAACTGAAAAAATTTCGAAACGACAAGATATTGAATTAGAGAAGCGATTGTCAGAGGCCGGAGGGTTGATCCTGACTGAGATGCTACTTTCAATCAGGGGCTGACACAGACTGTACATACTACCGTTGAAATATCGGGTACCTGTTTTGAACTGATGACGACATTTTTGCCTTAGCTGCTTTGCGACATTTGTCAGAATAGATCACATATAATGTATACCCCCCAGTGCCCTTACAGTAGACTCGGCTTGCCTCGGATTTTGGGGAACCAATAAATCCTGTATGAGGTACATAAATTCTGAACCAGTCGGAGCCAGATGGGTCATTATCTCAATCAGTTGGATTAAGAAAATTTGTGACATATTGTCAGGCGGGGTACGAGAAATCCCAGATCAAATCCCAGGTGAATGGAGTATACAGCATAAAACTTGGTGTCAGTTAAGAGGAATATAAAATATAAGTGCCGTTTTCTCTTGCCGGCGCTAAAATCAGAAAACAGATACGAAATAAGCGTCAAATTATTCTACTTTTCGTACCTGACATCCCAGAATGTATTGACAGGTTTCTCTGGATTCCATTTCTCGATGTTGATCGGTTGATGCAAGACTAACAACGCTTTCATCGCTTCCTGCGACACGACGTACGGCATACTTTGTAGATGAACTAGAGAAACTAGACCATTTATCAGTTCTAACGTAGAACTCTGGATCTCATGACTGGCTTTACTAGGATTCTATAAATAATCAGATAACATACAAATTATCAATCATCAGATACATTTATTTGACTCGCTTTGTCCCGGACATCAGTGCTGTCAACCGATCAAATTCCATTTAAGGATTAATGGTAGATTTATTAGGAATATTGAATGTTCCGATATGAATACAGCAAAACTATAAAAATTTTGGCTTTCACCAATTGAGAATATTTTGTTTTCAATCGGTAATACTTTTTCAGACATGCACGTTGTTTTCCCTGACTTGATCTGCTATAAGAATCCAATAAGTTAACAAGGTCAAATCGAAAGACAAAGAAATAAACTGTTTGCAATTAGTGAACACGGTCAAATACGTAAGACATAGAAAGAAACTGTTTGATTCCATGTAGCCAAATCTAAACTCAGTGATTTGTAGAATTTTATTTCTTTTTGATCCTGGTCATAGATTTGAACATAATGTTCAGAAATAAGGAGGATTTCTTCATGAACTAGTGATTTTAGGGTGATTCTATTTGTCATCAAATTACAGGAGAAATGTTAAAGAATTCTTTCATTGAGAAGAGTAGAGTCACCAGTGTTTTCCCTATAGAACTGGACATTTCTATACAAAGACATACTCCAACCTTTTTCAGATGTTTAACTATAATACATTTCATAATTTACAATGAATTCTTGTACAACATTTATTGATATTTCCTTTAGTTACACTTATATTTTGCACAATAATAAACTTTCACGTATTCTAAATGCATCGTATTAGATTTCAGACAATTAATTTTTTATTTTTTTCCTGTTAACAATAAAGCATACAAATGAATTTTAGCGGTAACAAAGACTTTAATGATTTCTTTACATTAAAGTTAAATTAGTTTTCCAATAGGCCTATGGGGAGGCACGGCCAGTGCCAGAACGTTTCTCATACAGTCAGTACACTCTCACACAGTCAGTACATTCTTACAGTATTGATGACACAGTTAATCTTCGTGACTCATGAATCTAACTCAGATGCAGATTGGTGAAACTTATCACAGTTACATCGTTCTCATGTCTGTGGTAAACAGATCCGGAATCTACCGTACTGTGTCACTGGTCATTCTGGTTATCTTATTCTTCTTAGGAGCCTTCGGAAATTCAGCTACTTTCCTCATAATGATAAGTCGCAGATTCCGCAGTTTGTCCTACGCTAATTATCTTATCGTTTTGTCTCTCAGTGATTTGCTGTACTCTATTAATTATACATTGATACCTGTTTTACAGTTTGTTCTCCTTAATCTAAACATTGGTCCTATATTTATGATAACTTCACTGGTCGGTTGTCAAATCTACGAATTTGTAATGCAACTTGCGTGCAGCAATAGTTCGTGGTTGATAGTAGCAATATCTCTAGAACGTGCGGCAGTTGTGCTCTTCCCGTTCACATCTCGTTTGATATGTACACCGAGATTCGCCAGATTTGCTACATTTATTATTACTGCAGTGAACGTAGTGGTTATAAATCTTCTACCAACTTTGTCGATACATTTTACCGACCAGTTTTTGGGATGTTACTATGAATTATCTGACAAAATAAGATTTCTGAGCATAATTGTCATTCACAGTAACATTCTACCTTTGTCTTTGATTCTAATATCAAATTCTGTTATAATAATTCAGTTATTCAGAGGTTCAAAAATGGTTTCGTCTGATCAGAAAACTACAAGATCAAAACGTACGACAATAATGCTTGTAACTGTTTCACTCGCATTTGCGCTATTCACACTTCCAAACGCTATTAGTGCATTGTTACCAATCTCACCAGAACAGAAAGATTTTCTATATGACATTGTCACACACTTTCATGTTTGTAACTTCGTCGTAAATTTCTACATTTATATTTTACTCGGACGAGAAATTCGTGAATATTTCTGTATGAAAATCTGCTGTAGAAATTCAGTGAAATAACCATTGATTTCAAGTAAGTTTGATTCACTTCATACAACTTTTTCAAATCTACACAAAACTGCTTATCAAGATCTCGCGGGACTAAAAATGTTCTCTGATAAAAGCGAATTTTGAGGCAGCCAGAGTGAAATGATTGCGATCACAATCTTTATTAGAATCAAAAGTCAACTTCCTTTTTTACTTCATCGGCAGCTCATTGGTCATCACACTAACCACACAAACCACCAAACATGGCAGAGAGAATCAGTGGAAGGAATGTATAACTCAACTTGGAACGCCGGAGGGAAATTTAAAAGATTAGCAGCTATCATGCTTTTTACACTCTTTCCACTAGGCGACAGCATTAGCAGTTAACATATGGTCTAGTGGGAAGATGCTGAGCTAGTAATTTACTGGCCCGGGTTCGAGTCTCGCTCTATCCGCGCGCTTCATATTCTACTTATACTTTAAAGAACTCTCCTTATCATAGGAGACACGTTTTAGTGTAGAAATTGGCTGGAAAAGAGTAAATGAATAATAATAATAATCAGCAGAATCTAAAAGGGTTTTTTGTGGTTTTTCGCGACATAGCAGAAAACCCTAACAAAGAACAACGCATCCAGAAGGATCGACTGAGTAAACAGTTTACTTTTGAACACAAAAATCATTTTTCTCAGATTTGCAATTACATGTGAAGATGATATCGTAGTGTTAAACACCACTGCATGTAGTAGGGCCCATTTTTAAAAAAATCATTATGCTGTCGGCTTCCAGCAGATTGCGAATATGCTTACAAAAAAGATTACAACACATGGAAGCAGCTGAATTAAACATTCTTATTTTCATAGCAATCTACATGGTATATGATGTTGTTTTTGAGCAGGTGTTCTCCCTCTATTCATTGACCCTGTACTTGTCTTGTACTTCAGCTGCGTTCACACTCCGTACTTCGCTGGTGCCGAATTCACCAAAATACAACACTTATACGGCCATTTACATTCACAGTACGAGTCCAATTCGGCACTTAGTAAGTCCAGTATAGTAGTCACCCATTGTGCCAATAGAGGGGAGTGTATTTAGAGTTTTGTACTACGAGAATGTGAATACGCCGCTAGCTAAGCGCCGAATCTGCGTTCATACTGTACATTTCATAATTTACAATGAATTCTTGTACAACGTTTATTGATATTCCCTTTAGTTACACTTATATTTTGCACAATAATAAACTTTCACGTATTCTAAATGCATCATATTAGATTTCTGACAATTAATTTTCGCTGTTAACAATAAAGCATACAAATGAATTCTAGCGTTAATGAAGACTTTAATGATGTCTTTACATTAAAGTGAAACTAGTTTTCCAATGGGCCTATGTGGAGGCACGGCCAGTGCCAGAACGTTCTCATACAGTCAGTACACTCTCACACAGCCAGTACATTCTTACAGCATTGATGACACAGTTAATCTTCGTGACTCATGAATCTAACTCAGATGCAGATTGGTGAAACTTATCAGAGTTACATTGTGCTCATGTCTGTGGTAAACAGATCCGGAATCTACCGTACTGTGTCACTGGTCATTCTGGTAATCTTATTTTTCTTAGGAGCCTTCGGAAATTCAGCTACTTTCCTGATTATGATAAGTCGCAGATTCCGCAGTTTGTCCTACGCTAACTATCTTATCGTTTTGTCTCTCAGTGATTTGCTGTACTCTATAAATTGTACACTGATCCCTGTTTTACAGTTCGTTCTCCTAAATCTAAACACTGGTCCTATATTTATGATAACTTCACTGGTCGGTTGTCAAATCTACGAATTTGTAATGCAACTTGCGTGCAGCAATAGTTCGTGGTTGATAGTAGCAATATCTCTAGAACGTGCGGCAGTTGTGCTCTTCCCGATCACATCTCGTTTGATATGTACACCGAGATTCGCTAGATTTGCTACATTTATTATTACTGCAGAGAACATAGTCGTTATAAATCTTCTACCAACTTTGTCGATTCATTTTACCGACCCGCTTTCGGGATGTAACTATGAATTATCTGACAAAATAAGATTTCTCAGCATAATTGTCATTCACAGTAACATTCTACCTTTGTTTATGATTCTAATATCAAATTCTGTTATAATAATTCAGTTATTCAGAGGTTCAAAAATGGTTTCGTCTGATCAGAGAACTACAAAATCAAAACGCACAACGATAATGCTTGTAACTGTTTCACTCGCATTTGCGCTATTCACACTTCCAAACGCTATCAGTGCATTGTTACCAATCTCACTGGAACAGAAAGAGTTTCTATATGACATTGTCACACACTTTCATATTTGTAACTTCGTCGTAAATTTCTACATTTATATTTTACTGGGGCGAGAAATTCGTGAATATTTCTGTATGAAAATCTGCTGTAGAAATTCAGTGAAATAACCATTGATTTCAAGTAAGTTTGATTCACTTCATACAAATTTTTAAAATCTGCACTAAACTCCAGATCGCATGGGACCAAAAAGTGTTCTCAGAGGAAAGCAAATTTTGAGGTGGCCAGAGTGAAGTGGTCGTGTGAATTGCCTATTGTGCACAGTTCACAATGTTTGTACCCGGGTTTCTGTAACGGAGACTGTTGTAGGTAACAAGGCAGGAAAGCAGCTGAATTAAACATCTTTTTTCTTCATAGCAATCTACATGTAAGATGTTGTCGTTTTTGAGCTGGTGTTCTCCCTCTATTCATTGACCCTGTACAAATGAATCTATGGACTATGAAAATCATGTACCCAATTTCATCAAACTATGACAATTAAAACTCAAAACCTATTTTATACATTACATATATAGATTGCTTAGAAAATAGTCACATATTTTCATTCTACAGTAAATCTTGCCTTATTAGGACAAACTGCGACAACCAGAAATATCAGTCAGAGGTAAGCAAAGTCCGAGTTAAGGATAGGAAAATATGTTAGTAAGTCAGAAAAGCGATTCTATTTGTCATCAAATTGTAGGCAAAAGAAATGTGTAACAAATACTGAAGCTAAACAATTCTTTTTCCCGAGAAGAGAAGTGAGTGTTTATTTATTTCTGCTGTAGCCAGTTACCAAGCCTGACTGGTCACCACAGTATAACTGGGGGAGATGCTATTGTGTGACCAGTGTTTTGCCTGTATAGATAGATATTTTCAAACCTGTTCAGATGTTTTACTATGAAATATTTCACCAATGACAACAAACTCTTGTACAGCGTATGTTGATATTTGATACAGTTACATTTATCATTTTGTGCAATAACAAACTTTCACATATTCTGATTAAATTATGTAAGATTTCCGAGATGTGAACTTCTAGTTACAGATAATGGATCTTACAAATGAATTGTAGCTGTAATAAAGACTTAAATGATATCTTCGAATTAAAGTTAAATCTAATGTACAATGGGCCTAAGTGAGGGAATACATGGTTCCCGAAGATTCTCATACAGTCAGTATATTCCGAGACAGTCAGAATACTCACAGTCAGTACAGTCTCAGAAAGTCAGTACAGTTTCTTCTGCATCCTCGCATGCCAGGGTTTGGTCTCCAAAGATTTCTGTGGTAGACAGGTTTCCGCTCAGCAGCCAACAGTCATACACCTAGCCGATCAAATATGTGGTATTGAAAGAGCGAACACGCTCGTAAAAAGCAATGCATATGATTGGCTTAATACATAAGACAGGTGGGCGATGGTCGAAAACCTGTCTGCTAAAGAAATCTTAGGCAGTGTAATAGACCTAATGAAGGGTCTGCGGCCAGGGTTTATGTTGGTGCAAGCTTCGGCGGTAGGCAACCAAACCATGTATACAACTGACATTTTTCCAACCGGTTCAGATGTTTTACCATAGGACATTTCACCATTTACAATAAATTCTTGTACAGCAAATATTGATATTCAATTTAGTAACCAGGGATGAAAACAGAGGCGTTTAAAAGTTGCGAAGCCCCTAAAGGGGGTTTGGGAGAAAATTTTGAAATTCCAAGGAGTTTTTGGCGCATCTGAGGCCCATTTTCCAATGACAAAATAAGACTGCTGCGACGTGGTTGATCGTTTGTTGTGAAAAGGATGGCTCCGACGATATCTAAATCACTAGACCATGTTCATACTTAAATGAACTTGTCAATAAATAAGAGTCGCCCCTATCTATAATTTTCAAATCTATCACTCAAGCCAAGCGTATTGCGCCTGAATTAAAACGATGACTACTTTTATTGAGCACGTAGGCTATGCTTTGTTGGATGAATTCAAGCACGCGACCGCAGATTCTAAATATAGATTTCCCACGCAGCGCTAAAAAATATTTCAGATACCGTAGCACCGATTTTATGAGACGCTTTTACGGTCTGTTCTTTAACGATCTAACATCAACTTTTCCCCAAGACCCTAACCCCCCCTATCATTTTCTCAACGGATCTACATCAATCTCAAGAATGATAAAAATGGACCGCTTACCGTGGAAATCCGCGGAAGAGTTTCATCCCTGAGTAACTATTTACATTTTACACAATAGTGAACTTTTACAAAATCCGAGTAAATTGTGTTAGATTTCTGAGAATTGATTTTGTGTTTGGTGTTAACAATAAATCTTACAAATGAATTGTGGCTGTCATAAAGACTTGAATGATATCTCAAATGATAAATCAATTTTCCAATACGCAAGATGATACGGTCAATTCCAGAACAATCTCAGAGACAGTCAGAACACTGTCAGTCACTATACTCTCAGACAGTCAGTACTCTATCAGACAGGCAGTACACTCTCATTTGATCCTCATGAATCATGAATCTAACTCAGATGCAGATTGGTGAAACCTATCACAGTTATATTGTTCTTATGTCAGTGGTAAACAGATCCGGAATCTACCGTACAGTGTCACTGGTCATTCTGGTTATCTTATTCTTCTTAGGAGCCTTCGGAAATTCAGCTACTTTCCTGATAATGATAAGTCGCAGATTCCGCAGTATATCTTACGCTAACTATCTTATCATTTTGTCTCTCAGTGATTTCACGTTCTCTATCAACTCTACTTTGATACCTGTTTTACAGTTTGTTCTCTTGCACGTCCAAGATGGTCCTATATTCATTATGAGTTCTGTAATCAGTTGTCAAATCTATGAATTTACAATGACGCTTGCAGCCATCAATAGTTCGTGGTTAATAGTAGCAATATCTATGGAACGTGCGGCGGTTGTGCTCTTCCCGTTCACATCTCGTTTGATATGTACACCGAGATTCGCTAAATTTGCTATTTTGATAATTACTGCAGTGAATGTACTGGTTATAAATCTTTTACCAACTTTGTCGATATATTTTACAGACCAGTTTTTTGGATGCTACTACAAATTAGTTGACCAAATGAGATTTCTCAGCATAATTGTCATTCATGGTAACATGCTACCTTTGTCTTTGATTCTTATATCAAATTCTGTCATAATATTTCAGTTATTCAGAGGTTCAAAAATGGTTTCGTCTGATCAGAAAACTACAAAATCAAAACGTACAACGATAATGCTTGTAACAGTTTCACTCGCATTTGCAATATTTACGCTTCCAAACACTCTTACAATATTGTCACCAATCTCACAGGAACAGAAAGACTTTCTTTATGACATCTTCACACACTTCCATGTTTGTAACTTTGTGATAAATTTCTACATATATCTTTTACTGGGACGAGAAATTCGTGAATATTTCTGTATGAAAATCCACTGTAGGAATTCAGTCAAATAACCATTGAATTCACATTTGATTCACTTCACACAACTTTTTCAAATCTACACTTAACTCCACTTACCCCAGATCTCATTCCGAGGAAAGCAAATTTTTGAGGTAGCCAGAGTGAAGTGATCACGATCGGAATTTTTATTAGAATCTAAAATCAACTTTTTTACTTCCTCTGCAGCTCAATGGTCATCACACTAACCAGACAAATTACTAAACTCAGTAAGCTCAGTAGTCACGGCTTGCGTGCTGGACGTCTCCTGTTTCCAATCTTACGTTCAGGTTTTTGACTTTTCAATAGAAAATGGATGCATTTCTCTATGCGAAATAAAGAACTACCCTTGAGAGCTACTGGACGGACCTGTGTATTTATGTGGTTGAATGTTTCTACTTGTTTCCCCGTATAGAACTGACTACGTAACTTAGTATACGTATTAGATATTTTCCAAACGGTTCAAATGTTTAACAATAAGATAATTCACTATTTACAATGAATTCTCGTACAACCTTGTATATTGATATTCAATTTAGTAACATTTATATTTTACACAATAATAGGAGTAAATTGTGTTCGCTTTGCCAGAATTGATTCACTGTTAACAATAAATCGATTCTAGGACAATTGCCTCTAGGACAATTGCCCCCCAGACAATTGTCACTCAAATAAAATACTTTTTGATTTGGATTAGTTTATTGGAATTAGTTATAGTGTTACTTTCGCCAATCAAAAACTTTAAATCAGTCCTCGAGTAATTAGCTGCGCTAATTAGCTAGCATTGGCTCTAATTAATTAATTAATTAGAAGCAAATATCTGTGTTACTTTAAGATTAAAAAGATTTAATTTGGGGGGCAATTGTCCGGGGGCAATTGTCCTGATACCCAACAAATCATATACAAATGAATTGTAGCTTTAATGACGAATTATCAGCTGTGTACATCTAGTGGTTACTATTTGCCGAAACCGAAGAGCTAACAGAAAGTTACTCTCAGAACATTTCTACAGTAGAATTCGGATCAATGTGGGACCAACAAAATTCATCCGGTTTACGGGAAATCCGGATTGAAAATCATCTCCTTGTATATTGATGAACGAATGAACTGCAAATATTGTCCGGATTAGACCAAGATTCAGATTAAGCGGGTTCGACTATATAAGGATACAAGGTATATTGTATCAGGAATACTTACATGTAACATGAGAACTGGATCGGCGTGAATCAATCTGACAATATGCAACAACAAATCGCGGTAACTCAGGCCTTCTTCTCCTTTCTCTTTGAATTTCAAACTTCCCGTCACTTTCTCGCGGAATGTCCAGCTCTGTGTGAAAAACTGCAACAATTATTTGAGAGTTTGGAACGTGATTTGAACCCTTGATCCGCGGTAGAGGCGCACACACACGCACACATATATATATATATATACACATTCAACTAACGATGGTTACACTACGTACGTATGCCGGTAGAGCATAATCAACCATGCTTCAAACACAGGCTCCAGTCGCGGTATTCAACCCAGTTCCGAGTGGGACATCTAGCGAGCTCTGAGGTACCTAACTGGTGTTCTGAGGAGGGTGCCTAGCTGGCTCCCTTGCTTGCACACCCAAGGGGTACCTAGCTGGTTCTGTTAAGTCAGCTCTGAGTGGGGTATCTAGCTGGCTTTCTGAGGGAGGTACCTAGCTGGTTCTGTTGGGCTAAGCCAGCTCTGAGCAGGTACATAGCAGACTTTCTGAGGTGGTACCTAGCCGAATTTCTTTGGGGGGTTTCTAATTTTGAGGGGTTTCCTAGATTCGAACCCAACTCCTGAGGGGTCCCTATTTTCAACCTGGCTTTGAGTAGAATCATGAAATAATAGAAATTCTCTCATAGTTCAAATAATTAAAAGATTTAGTTGAAGCAAGAATGGACGAATTGAAAACGAATTACGAGAGGTTTGTCTCATTTTATCACTGTCAATAATCTCAACTAAACTTTGCGCAAAACACAAACGGAAACAGGACTAAATATACCCAAGCCTCATACAGTGACCTCACTATCTGTAACATCACTGCCTCTCTTGGTACACAAGGTCAACTAAACCTCCCTATTATCAAACTATGTTATACCGGAGATATTATTTCTAACTCCCAGATTCATCTTCTAAATACCTCTCTAACCTACCGGCAGAGGTTCTAGATCATCGCGAGAGAGGTCATAGAGGTATGTGACAGTATCGGGTCTAAATGGGTTAACAGTATCGTATTGATAATGAACACAGCAGGATTGAGGGAGGATAGCGACAAGAGGAAGATCGACACACGAAGTGACCATTTCAAACATGAAGAAATATTCCAAAATCCAAGATAAACTTACACTCGATGATGGTCACCGTGTTTTACTGATCGAACAAAAGAGGGGGTAAAAGGGAGTGAGCTGGGGGGTTGGAGGGGGGAAGACTGACTGTATGAAGCGATGGTTGAACTATGCACTAAAACCCTCCACCACCTACCTTTAAATAACTGAATATATGCAATATACACAGGTGTGTGATGAACAGGTGAACATAATATATACGAGTATACGTAGTGTAGTGTGCACCAATGCCACTGGCTCATACGTGGTGTAGTGTGTACCAATGCCACTGGCTCAAGAGGGATTGATTGATTTGATTGATTGATGGTGGTTATTAGAGGGGTGAGTTAGAGAACGAACACTGGACCTACAAACAACCAAAAAAACAAACTAAAACAATCGAAAATCATTCAGATTCACAAATATCTATCGGAGACTCACCGATGACTCCATCGGTAAGTGTAGAGAGTCATCGGTGAGTCGTTAGTGAGTCATGGTGTTAATGCAGGTTATATTGTGAACAAGGTTTAAAATGCAGGTTAAAACAGTGATAGGATTGAATCAGCACGCAGCCCAACAGTTCGCACCGTTATTTGACTCTGGGATTTTATGAAATAATTCACCGAACTGCAGAGTCAAAGTTAACAGCAAACTGTAGAACTAAATCTAAGTTTACATAGTTATCTGTTGTTTGTTAGTAGAATATTATACCATGCTTCAATAAGAGCAATTCAATTAGAGTAATCAGGTTATCCACTCCTGGACTTGGTTCCACAGTTCTCTCAGTTAGAAATAAAACCAATTTCAAACCCTTCGAGTCGAGCTGAACCACAGAACTGTCGAACTGAGTCCAAGATTTCGTAAATTACCGGGTTGAAATTGGACATTTGCTTCATTTACGTACAAACCCTTAACCACCACCACCAGCAGCAGCAGCAGCTAGAGGACAGAGTAATAATTACCTGACTCATCCGTAATGGCGGGTGTGACAGCGCCCCCTGTGTCACTTTATTCAACGTATCAACGAACATGGTACGGAAAAACGCAGCTTTACTGTAGATGAAATCAATTTTCGGCCACCAAGGTAACCGCGTCTACAACGATCAGCATACAATGCATTTAATAAGAAAATATGACGTCCATAAATTTTAAGTTTATTCGCAATCTTACGTAACTTTATTCTACTGCATCCGTTCGAACAATTATGGCTTAGATTTAATACCAATTTTAAAGACCAGGACCCAGTTCCACAGTTCTGGGTTCAAATTTGACTCACGAGTTAACTCTAAACTCACAACTGTGGAACTGGATCCAGGGGCTGCAGTTGCTCAGAAGTTGGTTAAAGATAACGGCAAATAAATACCATAGCAAAAATGAACTTTTAATTGTAATTATGTCAACTATCCACTGGTTCTTAAGTTTTTGGACTTAACCCTGAAACTGGTTCTAAATTGTTACGTAGATTATCCAACACTCTTCAAGGCACATGTACACAGACACTCCGCAAAGACACCGACACTCACTGACACACTCACCCGCGCACACCTTGCAGACGCACTTACCTGAGTGATGATTCGGTGAAGAGCATTGACTAGCACAAAATGAAAAGTAGATGGCGCCTGTTGATTGAGACAAACTTTCAGAATGTCGTTATTGTGAGGCGTAATTCGGAAACACGACACAAAACAATCAATCATTAAATCGATATCCTGCGAGATGTACTGCTGACCTCTAGAGAACGGCTTCGCTTGATTGAATAACAACATCTACAATACACAAACAATTACTTCATTTGATCTTGAAGCAATCACTTCACTTTTATTCCACCTCAGTTAAGTTTAATCGGATCCAACCTCAGCATTCTCTCAAACAGCATCAATATTAAACTATCAGAATTACTTTTAGTATTTGGGATCCACCGACGATAATATTCATCCTCATTGTCTCTCAACCCAGGGGTTGAGTGAGGAAACATGGTCTGATAGAAAGACTCCTCAATGCGCAGTAGTGCAGGCCAAGCTTGAATCGTTCTTCTCTCAACCCAGGTGTAAAAATGAGATGAGCTTGCTCCAGATGGATAGATGACTCCTCGGTGCGGAGTAGTACAGTAAGCTAAGCTTCTTCCCTCTGTCCACCAGTGAGGGAACCTGGTCTGATAGACAACTCCTAAAAACTGCTCGAAGTTTGGATGTCACCGTACCCTACCTACTGGTTTTAGTTTGTATGATCAAATCTTTTTACTGAATTCACTAATTCACCTGATGCTCATTCACCTGATGAAGCTTCTATACATTAGACGCGAAAGCTCGTGCATCAAATAAATAGTTAACCTATATACTACTACTTGTCTCGTTATTTATTCTGAATTCCCTAAATACATATCTGGATCTATCAAATTGTGTTTCGAGTAACAATTACCTCTCAAGTCAAATTCTGGACTGTATTTGTTCATCATATTTTTCATGAGATTGGAAACAAATTACAATTACAATTACCCAGTCCCACAATTCTCAATTAAGATTCGACTCTTTATAGAGATAAAACTAAATGAAAATGGACTAATTTCAACTCTATATTCAAACTAAACCGATGCAACTGTTGAACTGAGTCCAGTTAAGTCTAAATTATTTGTCTACGCAATTTTCACCGTGAACTATTAAACCGGGTCGAGGGAACTGAAAATACTTACACGTAAATCTTGTATGACAGAGTGCACCAGTTTAAACAGTACATTAGTGCTATCTTTCGTATTAATATAAGTAGACGCTTTACACAGTTTCACACAGGTCACCGCTGCTCCTTCGGTTAACTGTTTATTCTGATGGTGATGACTACTCAAAGCTTTCTTTACTTCATCTATAAATCCTTTCTATAAAACATCAACGAAAACGTATCACATTCAAAATCGATGAAGTTATAAAAAAAAATTTCTCCTTTATTATTCTATTCTACGGGCATCCTCGCTCGGCAGGGATTCGAGCTTGATAGCATTGCTTAACTCAGCCCTGCCACACTAGACTGGGTGCGCAGGTACATGCGCAGGTTTGCTACACATATCAGACTGCTTGTATAATCGCTGAGGCAAATTTCACTAACTATAAATGGAAAAACCCGGCCTAGAATACATCAGATTCACTAATAATGACATCATCTTAGCTGAATGGGTAGCTGCGCACTCACTCTAGTGTGGCAGGGTTTCGTATCGTGGAAATCTTGATGCCATCAGGTTCAACCCAGTACTATATGGAAATAACTTGACCAAAAATCTCTCCCAGAACAAGACTGAAACAGCCAGGTTTCCAGTTTTATAAATCACGGCTTATATTTGAATTGTTAATATAACCCTAAATAGTTCATTCGAGTTTCAATTGTGAGTTTCTTCAATATGTAGATTGACAAACAATTATTTGTTTACTAAGGGAATTACAAGACTTACTTTTTTCATATGTTGAGGTGAACAAGGAGCACCATTATCAGCATTTGTGATCTCTTCGAGAATTTTCTGGAAGAAAAAACTAAATTGAACATATCTGAAAAACGATCGGAAAACAATAGAATGAATGATGATAAGGTGAACTTACGGGACAGAGCACCAGCAACATCATCTGTAGAGGCCACACGGCAGCCTTCCTACGATTACTTTCGGCAAAAGTAGTAAATAATTCGAATAGACGATCACAGCAATCTGTAAAACATAGACAGGCTGGGGTCAGACCTAGTACAACAGAAAAAGACAGGAAACACAATTAATTATCTGCAATAGAAACAACAACACAACAACAACGACGACGATGACACAATAGTACAACATTCAACATCGAACAAACAAATATATATCAGTAACAACGGCTTACGACCTTAGAACCCTAGAACATTTATAGAACCCTTGTAGCCTAGAACCGTTAAATTCATAGAAGCCTGATATCCCACAACATTGAAAATTAATAGAACCCTAGTACCCAAGAAGAATCTTGACGTTCATAGGACCGTAATATCCCATAACAGTTAGGCTAAGACTCTCATAGAGCACAAATACCTTATAACATTTCAGGGAACTTGAGCACCCTATAAGAATCACAGAACCCTAGTATCCCATAACATTCTGACAACTTGAGTACTCCACAACATTCCGAGAACTTAATACACTATAACATTCAGAGAAGCCTAGTATCCCATAACATTCAGAGAAGCCTAGTATCCCATAACATTCAGAGAAGCCTAGTATCCCATAACAGTCACAGAACTTTTAAGTGCCGCATAACATTCATAGAACCCTAGTTTCCAAACCATTACCTTTACAGGACCCCGGGATACAGATTACAGGATAAACTGAACACCAGTGTCTCAGATAAGTATCTGATTCCAACCAATGACCACAACCTTAACTGAAATAAGTACTAAGTATCCCATCCCAAATTTCAACCGCACACTGCCGACAGTAATACGGCTGATTTCAAAATGCCTTTTTTCTTCACTACCGAAATTCAGTTAGCCAAACACTTAAGTTACGCATGCATAGATCCTACACTAATAAAACGATAGATCAATTCACTCGTAACTAGAATTAGTTTTATACATAAATAGAGACAGTTTGGTAGAGTAGATAGTTTTCACATGCTTAGAGGGGTAAGAATCATGCTGACTGACTGACCGACTGACCGACCGATAGAGGGACTGACTGACTGACTGACCAACCCACTATCATTATCAATTATAAACAGGTACATACATGCTGTAGTATTTGAAAACACAGCACATCAAATAAACTATCACTCATGAAATAACTTAAAATAACATACATCACAAAGATCGAGGGAACAGTTGTTCAAACGAGTTGGTTAAAGTTAACTGAAAATCTAAATTATAATCATATCGATGTATTCTTTAACAAACTCTTTACCAACTGGACCAAGTTCAGCAGTTCTACAGTTAAAATCCAGGGTCTATAGAGTTAAAACATTGAAAATCAGCTAATTTTAACTCTACGCTCAAATTTTAACTAAGAACTATTGAACCATTCACTGATTTATATTCATCCAGTTTCTCAATTGAAATTTACCGGGACTCGGTCCCACAGTTCTCGGTTAGAAATTGATTCTATAGAGTTAAAACATTGGAAATTAGATTTTGAATTAATTCTAACTGTACAAACCGAGCTACGAACTGATGAACCGAGTCCATAGATACACAGTGGAACCTCGTTACAGCGAACTTCACTGGTCAAGAAAATCTGTTCGTTATAACCGATAGTTCTATATTTGTTATATCCGATGAATTGTTGTATCCGAGTTCGTTATAACGAGAGGTTTCACTGTAGTATGAACAAGAGAAACTGTATCACAGGGTGACCACTTTGCCCCATTTAAAAATTGCCGAGAAAGTTTCCCATGTTACACAGCAAAATTTCGGCCACTGGTAAATGGAGAAATGTTACAATTTGTTCATTTTTCATGAATAAAACATTAAGAAATGCCTGATTAAAAGCATATACAAATTCCCAGAGAGTTTTCCAGGTTTTTGTCAGAAATTGGGAAATTCCACAATTTTTCAAAGATTTTTCAGATTTGCTGAGGTTTCCAGGTCAGTGGCCACCCTGGTATGTGAACTATAAGATATTTTCGGGTATAGATACTTGCCTGCAAGTTCATCATCTTGTTTTTTCTGTAAGTCAGTGAACTCTTCAGGGTGATTATCCATCCAATTCCAGATTGCCTGTAAATAATACATCATAACATTCAACAGCGATTCAGTATCCTTGACAATTAGGACATTGTCAATATAGTGAAATAAACTACTAGCTCAAGAAATACAATTCAGACTTGTCGACAAAATTGATCTGGACCCAGTTCCTGTTATGGAGCTAGTTCCACAGTTCAGGACCCACTTCAACAGTTCAGGATCCAGTTCCACAGTTCTGGACCCAGTTCCACAGTTCTGAATCCAGATCCACAGTTGTGAGTTAACAACTCATTGAAATAACTGATAATTCAGATAACTATCTCACAACACTGAAGATTGTAAAACCCCTCACACAACACGTTACTGATAAATACCTTCTCCAGATTCGTGGCCAAACATAACTGAGCATTCTTCTTCATGAATTTAAACTTTGTGGCCACCTCTTCATGAAACGAGAAATAATCATAAAATCAAAAGATTATTTACTAAAGCACACTTCACCCCCAAGTTTCAGGATGCAAAAGTTGACCAGTAACTCTTAAATCAATTCAATTTCAATGAACCCAGAACTATGCTACACGAAGTTTAACATAAAATTCGAAAATATTTCTTAAGATTAGAGGAAAATTCATCGACTTCCTAAATATTCTTAAACCGAGAAATATTACTAAATTCTCAATTTTTCTCAATTTCCCAGTAATGTAGGAA
Organism: Tubulanus polymorphus; assembly: GCF_964204645.1. NCBI lineage: Eukaryota > Metazoa > Nemertea > Palaeonemertea > Tubulaniformes > Tubulanidae > Tubulanus > Tubulanus polymorphus. The sequence goes on from NC_134026.1 coordinate 7,052,670, forward strand.
CCGCGTAATGCGTTGGAATTTAAATTTTGAATTTTGTCAAACTGACTGCGTGACAAATAGAGAAAATAGGAAAACAGATATTTACCATTTAATAACCGAGTTAACCGATGTACGTCAACGTCAATGTGTTGGATAAGTTCAAGGTCAGTAAATTGGTCGTTATCGTCACTGCTGTTCAGCGCTTGATTGATTCTACAAATAAACAGAACAAAAATATTCATGACGAAACACTGACAGTTAACATTCTACAAAGCGTTTCAGAGTTCTTACAGACCAACAGAATTGAAAATTTCCCCCTATTTCCCATACGCTTGACCACAAACTCCCTGATTGAATCATAAGATATTCTCGGTGGGGGCTGTTTCTTATGAAGAGGTTCCTTGTGCCACTCGTCAACAGCAAGAATAATAAGAAACCAAAAATTTAAATTCTCTGACTTTTCCCAGATTTTCAAGAAAAGAGTCAAAATTCACCGATTATCGCTGATCTGTAAGAACCATATCGATATTGAACACAACAAACCTGTTGGAAATCCGATTGAAGATGGCCGTGAAGTTATTCAAACTCAACGCGAAGAGAACTTTTGAAGCGAGGTTTCTCTGAACAGGCCACGGATTATCAGATCTCTGATTCAATAACTACAAAACATCAACGCATACAACTATCATTGCAGCAACTAGAGATCTCCACTTGTTAGGAGGAATTTGAGATAGATGGACCAGTTGTATGAGGGATTGAGATAGATCTCGACCGGTTAGGAGGAATTTGAGATAGATTTCGACCTGTTATAACCGTCGAATTATGAGGAATTTGAGGTAGATCTTCATGTGTTATGAGGAATTTGAGGTAGATCTCGACATGTTATGAGGAATTTGAGGTAGGTCTCGACATATTATGAGGAAGTTGAGGTAGATCTTCATGTGTTATGAGGAATTTGAGGTAGATCTCGACATGTTATGAGGAATTTGAGGTAGGTCTCGACATATTATGAGGAATTTGAGGTAGATCTTCATGTGTTATGAGGAATTTGAGGTAGATCTCGACGTGTTATGAGGAATTTGAGGTAGATCTCGATATGTTAGGAGGAATTTGAGGTAAATCTCAACCTGTTATAAGGAATTTGAGGTGATCTCGACATGTCATGAGGAATTTGAGGTATGTCTTGATGTGTTATGAGGAATTTGAGATGGATCTCGCCCAGTTATCAGATTCAAAATACCTTGCAGATTTCAGGCAGTAAATTCTGTACATATTTAGCCTCATCCAGTCTCGTGTGGGTGACATCTTTCGGCTGCTAAAAAATGGACGAAAAAACGGGAACATTATGAAATTCGTCATCGTAAGTTAAACCAAGGTTACTTGAGATGTTACTGACCCCGTTTAGAACTTGTTCCAATGTGTCTAAAATTATCAGTTGTGATTCGATATAATTCCTACTCGCCTCATCACCAACTATTTTCTGAAATTACAAAATAATGTAAAAAATTTTACCAACCTAAGAACCAGAGAGCTCGCTAGTATTGGGACCGCTGTAAATATTTCACCGAGTTGAGAATCAGGGAATCCAGTAGTGTTAAGGAGGAGACTAACTGTCTAAACTGTAGATCTAATTGAAGTAAACAGGCTCCTCTTCGTACTTACCATAGTATCGACATTTTTCAATGTATTTGTTAACCCGTTGACGACCAATGAGAATTTGTATTTACTGATGTGTATCAAACAATCTTTATTTCGTTCAACATTCTGTATTGATTGTAACGTATGACTTCCTGTTCGAATTGGTAACTGAAAATAAATGAAAATACAAGTGAAATTCCGCATAAGATTTCGAGATTTTCATTTTAGAGATTTTGACATTTGGGCCTGCAGATTTTCATATCCAAATCAACCCCTGATATACCGCTCACATTGGTGTATAAGATTTACCCGGTATTTGAGGGATTTGGTACCCTCAAAATGGAATTTTGGAGCCGTGTGAAAAGAACAATACTCAGTTCTATAGGTTAAATTTGACTCTAGAATTGTTGGAAATTCTATCTGAGACAAGCGTAAACATTGAGCACTGGGCGAGAAAGGAAAACTTTCTGCTAGAAAGATGGACAATAAACATTATAATCTTATTAGTGGACCAGGTAAATAAGTTATTAGGTAAATCAATCAGTGGGTCAGTCTAAAATCAGTCTGTCTAATGGGGCGAGTCAATGGGTGACTTCTAGTCGGTTTATTGGTAGTAAGATTTGAAATGTAGCCGGAATTCTGTGACATGGAATTGTGTGATAGGGTCTTGTCATTGTTTTTTTTTAATGACAGACTCAGACACAGATAGACAGACACAGACAGGTTTGAATAAGACAACTGATTATCTAGGAGTGTTAAGTAAGTACACACAGCACCACTGCGCTACAGCTACATCTTCCATATCCATACCAGTTACCATAGTAACGAGCATCTAAGGAAGGCTTGGTCTGCTGATAGAAACAAAAACAACTGCAGTTCAGTCAGTCAGTCAGTCAGTCAGTCAGTCAGTCAGTCAGTCAGTCAGTCAGTCAGTCAGTCAGTCAGTCAGTCAGTCAGTCAGTCAGTCAGTCAGTCAGTCAGTCAGTCAGTCAGTCAGTCAGTCAGTCAGTCAGTCAGTCAGTCAGTCAGTCAGTCAGTCAGTCAGTCAGTCAGTCAGTCAGTCAGTCAGTCAGTCAGTCAGTCAGTCAGTCAGTCAGTCAGTCAGTCAGTCAGTCAGTCAGTCAGTCAGTCAGTCAGTCAGTCAGTCAGTCAGTCAGTCAGTCAGTCAGTCAGTCAGTCAGTCAGTCAGTCAGTCAGTCAGTCAGTCAGTCAGTCAGTCAGTCAGTCAGTCAGTCAGTCAGTCAGTCAGTCAGTCAGTCAGTCAGTCAGTCAGTCAGTCAGTCAGTCAGTCAGTCAGTCAGTCAGTCAGTCAGTCAGTCAGTCAGTCAGTCAGTCAGTCAGTCAGTCAGTCAGTCAGTCAGTCAGTCATCCCTGGCTATGGTGCTAGATATTCTGCAAATCAAGTCGATGGTCTCTAAATCTTCAACAAAGTTTTATGGTTTCAATATATCAATATTTTGAGCATAAAAAGTCAATCTGATTTTAAGCGATTTACATTCTCTCTGTATTCATTAAGTATTACTGACTATAATAGGTGTCCCTATTCTATATTGCTCCAATAGTACATATTTTAGTTGGGCACAGTTCTATTGTTGTTCCTATACGGTTATTGTGTATCATTTCATTGAACTATTGAAGGTTAACAGTCAGTAATTCTGTAACTGATGAGTACATGTCACTAGAGCTGATTGGCGCTCTCTTGGTCAGCTGATCTTTCATGCGATTGTCTGACCAGTGTCTCAGTCTACCATAGGAATCTGTCGAACTAGATCACACAACTCAAACGACTCTGAGACTCACTTGGATTTAAATCCAAGATTCACAAGAATCTTGGGACTCTCTACTGAATAAGGCCACATGACTCACAGAACTCTCTGTTGGATTAGGTCTCATGACTCACAGGACTTATGACAGGACTGGGACTCTCTGTTGGATTAGGTCCCATGACTCACAGGACTCTGCTGGATTAGGTCCAATGACTCACAGGACTTGAACAGGACTGGGACTCTGTTGAATTAGGTCACACGACTCACAGGACTCCCGGATGGATAAGGTCCCATGACTCACAGGACTTTGACAGGACAGGGACTCTCTGTTGGATTAGGTCGCACAACTCACAGGACTCTGGGACTCTCTGTTGGATCAGGTCACATGACTCACAGGACTCAGGGACTCCCTGTTGGATTAGGTCCCATGACTCACAGGACTTTGACAGGACTGGGACTCTCTGTTGGATTAAGTCACACGACTCACTGGACTCCGGGACTCTCTGATGGATTAGGTCACAGGACTTTTGGACTCTATGACCTGGATTAGGTAACACAGAATCTTGTTTTGTTTGGGGACAAGTGTCTGAATGATTGATAAACCTCCCCATGTATATGAGTACTAAAGTTTTAGGCTTTGAATTGAAGATGAAATAATCTGAATTAGCTTAATGTTTTAAAAGTGTACCCTTAGATGGCAGCTGAACCAGCTCTGCAGTTCTTTGTTCGTTAAGTTAGACCCTACAGTTAAAATCAGTTCATTTCCATTTGTAGAGTCCAATTTAACCGAGAAGCATACAGGTTTAGCACTTTCCTCTGTTATTGATAGGGCGTGCGGGGGCCCCAGATAATGATTCACACTACTCTGTTAGTTAAGGATGTCTGGCCAACTCAGAATTGATAGCTCTATTTCTTATATAGGTCGTTGTGACACTGATAGACTTCACTGTTGCGATTGCAGATGCAGCATGATTCCTGTTGACGCTATTTTGTCAACGATTCGATCTGAATGGCTAATTTATACCGCACATGCACACTAAGGTATATGACTTAGAGGAAAGTTTTGAGAACAGAGTAAAGCCGCGGACACACTGGGCGATTTCGTCGGCCGACGAAATCGCCGCCGATTTTATGACCGATTTGATCGCCGACAGACCCGGACACACTGGGCAATTTCGTCGGCCGACGCAATCGGCGAATAGCGCCGCTTATTTTGAAACGACCAGCTGCTAGCGCCACCTTTAATAAATCGAAGAGTCGTGATTGGCTGGTTAATACGGCGCATGAGGCGACTGAACGCCGTACCCGGACACACTGGACGATTCTGTCGCCGGTGACGAAATCGGCAGCGACAGAATCCAACATGTTGGATTCGGGCGATTTCGTCGGCCGACTAAATCGCCGAAGGACACACTGGGCGATTTTACCGGCGATTTCGTCGGGCGACGAAATCGCCCAGTGTGTCCGGGCCTTAAGAGAAAATATAGCGTACAGAGCTGTATTCCAACTCGGGCCAGCATATTGCTTAGTGCCTTAATACCACTCTCTGAAACCCTGCTATTGTTTAACTACAAATAGCACTCTAAACCCTAAACCTCTCCCTAACCATCCCTAACTAATGTTATTTTAATTAGTAGGCCTGCATCTTATGAGCCTATGTCAGCAAATAGCATTTATCAAAATAATACAGCATCTGCTAAATATCCACTTCCAGGTATAGGCCTATTGGATAAACAGCAGCTAAAGAGGAATGAATGCAGCAGGAGGCAATTGGCACGTATCTGTCTGTCAGTCAGCCTGTCTTAATTAGACGTGTCATGTTCTGTCTGTGACTGTGTATCTGTCAGGTTATGCTGACATCATCCTGGATGAATCTCTGACTGGCAGACGATATAAACCTGTTCCTTGGGTTCTAATCAAGTGTCCAGACGAACGGGAAATTAGAGAAGATCCATTCACCAGTGGCAGTCGCAGTGTGTCGAGTTACAACAGTAGAATCCAGGGCAGCAGAACCCCCATCTCTCCCTCTCCCTCCCTTGTTAACCCACATCCATTCAATCAGATCCAGTTCAATCGGATTCTAAAGACTTCATCAGCAGCATAAATCAACCTGTCCTTATCACACGGCGCTAGGGGGGTGGGGGTAGATAGACACTAGGCAAAACACGGACATCGTGGTGTAGTCTGTGTAAATGACGCTGTACGCGCATGTTGTATTTCATACTTACTTGATGATCGAATCGAGTTATCAATGATACCGCCCATTCGGCTGCTTTATCATGTTTAGTATAATGTGCCATTTCATCAGTGAATTTTCACTGTCTATTCGTAAGCCAGGTTACGGGTTACAGGTTACGGGTTGTTCCGCGGGTTTATTCGGGTTTTTCTCGTCGCCATCTTGCTTATTTTGGTTACACTGCGCGTGCGCAATCGAATCCCACACTTCCATAAAAGGAAATTAATTTTTCATGCAAATCACATATTAATTAATTAATTGATTGATTAACGAAAATCTATGTACTAGTAAAAAATTTCAAGAAAAAAATCGGTCGATCGTTTTGCCCGGAGATTGCGTAGTAGGCTAGTTACACATGAATGCACGTCTTAAATGAACAGTTGATTCCTATGAAATTGTACCCGAAACCCACTCCCCTGATTGACTGCCATGCTTTGGTCTTTGTGATAAAACGTCAAGATTCATAATGAATCAGACATAACCATGCTGCATATTTCGAAAATGTGATTCTGAAATATTTTGAAAAATTTCTTTTTGTGGATTCCAAGAATACAATTTTTCCTGAATGAACTTTTTCTTATGTAATTTTCCGGAAATTTCAACTCCACGAAACAGAAGTGAAAAATAATAAATTCTCTATCTTTTTTAACATAATTGTATATTTATACTATTGATTATATTATAACAATTATATAATATTGTATACAATGTATTTAAATCAAGAAATCCCACACTTCGAATTTAAAATTATACAATCAAATTTATTATTAAGAAACCACAACGTTTCGGCTGTTGACTAAACAGCCATCATCAGGTGGATTGACCAGAAAAACAAGTAACAAAGCGTATAAACTCACAGGATCTAAAATAGAAGCAATGTGTCAAAACTAAAGATAAACAGACCAAGCAATAAAAACATCAAGGGGTAGGCCTACCGTAGAAACCACAGCAATTCTAAACAGTTCAGAGTAAAAACAAATCATGTAACTAAGCGAAGTGTATTATTTTACCTTCCTTACATACCTCGTTTAAATCATGTTCTTCCAATACCTATGTATTTTTTATATCTTTCTACCTTTTTGTAACACTTTGTTACAATCAATAAATAAAATAAGACCAAAGAGTTGCTTTTAATTTCCTCTAGAGTTCCAAAGATTCCTTCGTCCGAATTTGGAAGATTAGATCCTTTCTCCAAAAATAACTTAGAGAGAAGAATTGAACCAAGATCTATTTTTAACATAAGAATTTATTTACAATTATTTGATACAATTTTAGCACCAGGGGCTGATTATTACAGCTGCAAGGGAAAAAGTTTGATAATGCTGCTCTCCTCAGAATTAGAGTTCATGATTTAATGATTTCCGATCTCAAGATTTGGCAGGATTAGCCGATCATTTAACACAGTAAAGGACAGAATTTTATTTTCACGTGATATTGTGTAACGGAGGTTGACTGAAAGCCTCGTAAATGTTAGCTGCAAAATCTTTCACTTCATCCATCAATAAAATTTCCTACAAAAAATTAAAGAATTGAAAAATCATTTCCACACATCTGGACCAATTTTTGTCACAGAAAAATTGTTTGCGCTTTTCAGTACCTGTATAAACTGGTTTGGAATGTCGGCTAGGACGATGTATATTAAACCATTCGTGATGGGAATAAGCTTTGCGAGAGGAATCTTAACATGTTCCGAACTAAAAATACACAATTTAAGCTTACTCATTTATCAAAAAGTAATCAATCTAAAAACAGGGTTCTAACAGATTACAGATATTTCCCGGACCCCAGATCTAAAATTCCCTGAACAAATTATGAGATATCCTCAGAGGGGGCTATTTCTTAAAAGTTCCTTGTGCTACTCGTTCGTCACCAGCGAGATTTAAGACAGCAATTTCCTAAACTATAAGATATCCTCAGTGGGAGCTGCTTCTTAACAATACGTTCCTCCTTGTGCCACTCATCAACAGCGAGAACAACAAGAAACAAAAAATCAAATTGCCTGATATTTTACGGACCCTTGACCAAAAATTCCCAGATTAAATTAAAGCATTTCAAGATGTTCATTGCCACTCCTCACCAGAATTGTCATTTGTCGGAATTGCCTGATTTTCTATGCAGAGAAAAATACATCCGCAATTCCCTGATTTTCTCTGATCTGTAAAAACCCTGACATATTACCGTAAGACGTGAATTGTTTTTCTGATTTACCTCAGGTTTGACGGCGGTTTGAAGTAATCGGATATTCTGTCGACCAATCGCGAGAAACCTTTATCCAAACAATTGGATAAAACAGACCGGAAATCAGTGCTGAAAAAAAAAAACAATTACGACTTAATCTGAAAATCTGTGAAATTCATCAAATCCAAGTAAATGCAACGAGACGCATAGTACTTTATAGGTAAACTAGTTTATTTGACACACAACCTTTCGCTACTAATGTCTATTGTAGCTTCATCAGGTGAATGAGAGGAATGAATGTAAGTGCTATTCATCCTGTTATATACATTCTACATTCTACACCGGGTTAACACGATTCCTCAACAAATCTAATGAAATCTGAGTTATTCATTGGTTCTAATAAAGTGTTGTACTAACCTTTCAAACATATCTGTCGTTTCATTGATCAATTGGTGCATGAATCTATCCTGGCGACTAGCAAGAATCTGAATGCATAATCAAAGGCCATGCATTAAGAACTTAAGAAAATTAGCAGATTTTCAACCTTCCCTCTCCCACATAGGGATTATTCATTTATTAAATCTGAAAGCAATACAGCTACGCTATTGTACTGACCCCTCCCCTAATGCAGAAATGAATGACTCCATACGCAATTCTATGTATTACCAAAAATTCTTTTTAAAATTTTGGTATTACCGATATACTCATTGGGAGAAGTTGCTAATAGATTTGTAGATACGGAGGAACCTTTTTACGACAAATTTCAGGCAACCAGAGAATCAGTAAATTGTCATATTTGGGATGAAATTCGCGGCTTGTGAATCAAGATCAGAATACGGATGTTTTACCTCTGTGTTTTCGTTATATAAATCCTGTGAAGGTATAATATATCGGCACAAGTGATAAAAGGGATGTTGCTGCTGTTGTTGATCTCTGTGTTCTAAATGCTGACGGACGTTGCGTAAAATATGATCGATATCACAAAGCGTTAAATTTTCCTTCAACGATTTACTGAAAATTAAGATTTGACTTCAGATATATAAAACAGAGGATAAAGGAAATGTAATACAATTTGGTCGATGTATGGTAGGCCTACCTTCCGATTTCATGTTGAACTGATTCAGTTACATCTTTTATCATCAACTGCAAACCTGCAAAACAAAATATACCCGTTAAAAGTAAACAATAAATTCAGAATAAACTTTCAGTGAAATAATTGTGCTATTTTTACCTTCGTTTAGAATAAACTGAACTCTTTCCAAATAAATCTGTTGAATTTCATTTGTAGCGACTGACAATTCTTTTGACTGCAAAATGAACAGATTACTACATTAATACAATAAGGACCCAATAACACATTTTTAGTTGAAATTTTACTTCAGTGTTTATTTCATTGGTAATGCGCTAGTCAAACTGTAGAAATCGATCTAGATCTCTATTCAAATTGAAACAGTATTGAGGACAATTTTGAAAGACCATAGCGTGGCCACTTTTATTTTTGTTTTTCTGCTAGAATCCAATCAATTAACACAGTCAAATACATGAGACATAGATAGCAATCTAAACAAATTTCACCGACTTTTCCCCTGATTTCGAGCTGTTTTTACAAAATTCCCTGACTATGCCCTGACTTTTTTTTAAAGAAAATTTCCAAGCGTGGCATGCCTGCAGTATTCGCAGCTGTTACTAACCATGCCATTTCTGTTCATACAACTATCTAGATACATGTATCCACCAATTACATTCAGTTTTACTCGTAAAACCACAGCAAGTAAACATGAACCATAAACTGATACAATCGACCGAACGAAACCTACAATAAATACAGGTAACTATTAGAATTAAAACTCATCTGAAACAGCTCGAAATCTGAGTGAAAATTTCTTACTTTCAATTTTTAAATCCTCCCAAATTTCAAGTCGATTTTCAGGACTAAAGAAAAATGATAAAAACAAATCATATGAGTCGATGCACAGAAATGAAGGTGAACAAATTCTTTTAAAAACTAAATACATCAAAATATTGGTATTATTGATTTTGAGTAAGGGGAGGGGGTACTAACTTGTTTTTTAAAGATGCTGTCATTTCTTCTGTGTTCAATATCTTCACAATTGCTTCTCGTAAACTAGGAATCATTGACAAAACTAAAAAATGAAAACACAAAGAAAATACTTCGAATAGTTGATCCCCATTTCGAACCAAATAGCAGAATATTTACCTGTTGTGTTACATGTTCGTTGATTGCTGTCAAAATGATGCTGCTTCCTACAGAGAATAAATTCATTAAATCAAATGATATGATGCCTGATAATAATCAAATACAGTCCCGCGCTGAAGTTCTCATTATGTCATGATCATTATGTTGACGACTTATATCCAAATGAGGACTTACATTTAGTAATTTGAATTGGAAATACAAATTGAGACTCTATAATAGTGACGACTACGATCCAAGTATGATAACTGTAGTACATGTTCTTAGTTTAATAAACTCTGTGACTTCTTCATTGTTCAATGACAATATTGTTTGTTGCTGAGGACAAATGTACCTTGCATGTTCCAGACAATCTGCTGCATCTTTCTCCTGCAATTGCTTTAATTTGTATAAAGCATATCGACCCGTAACATAAACACCTGTAGAATAAAAACGAGATCTTTAACCATACGTGAACGGGAATAATTGATGAATAAAAATGAGTTGATAATGATGAATTGTATTGATTTCTCTAGGAGTTACGAACTGATTAAACTCACCACTGACAACGACTCCCGTCCATAAAAACTTCCTTCTGTGTCTTTTTAGAAAGTTCCAAACTCGACCAAACATACTTCCTCCGATTCTTTAACCTCTAAATCGATTATAACCTTAATTTCACAAATGCTAAAATATATTTCAGAATCTATTTCCGGGTTTGTTTCGCTTTTTGCCGCTCAGCGGCGGGGTAATCGATTATCAAATTCTTGACTTGTTTGACTCTGAATATTGCAAATCTTTTACATTACAATTAAACACAAAGCTAGAAAAGTAAATTAACTGTCTTACAGGGATAAACAACATTGACGCCTCAAAAAGATAACTAGTAACGGGATAGGTGCGAGGCACCCGCTAAAATGAGACAACCGTTAGCTAGCGCCACCTACTGGATGAGATTTAAGTACCACCAACGAGCACTTGATTATCAGCTGGGAGTTGTGGCGTGCTCCTGTAATCCAGTTGCTTGGAGGCTTGGTCTGGTGGACAGTTTGAGGTCGGGATTACTGTCAGTCGTCGGTCTATGTCGATCGGGCGTCCGCGCTAAGCTCGGCGTCAATATGGTCGGCTCGGGGGAGCCTAGGCTGACCAGGTTGTCTAAGGAGGATCGAATCGGCCCAGGGTGGAAACACAGCAGGCAAAAGATCCCGCGTCGAGCAGTAGTGGGTTCGCGCCTGTGAATAGTCGCCGGCTGACAGCCCGTCCAATATAGTTGGACCCATTCCTTTTACGAAAACTTCCCCTTCCCGAATTCAGAAAAAAATATTTTAACAAGTATAAACTTTTTTCTCATTTTTGAATCGGAGAATTCAAGTCAGAAATATAAGTCGAGATTCCTTTAAAAAGTTGTTCACTCCTAGTTCATATACCTCCCCCCCCCGATATCTCCATGGAAGATGCGAATTTAGAAAAAAATATCTTATTGAACTATTTAAATAAATCAATTTATTGCCCATTTAGAGTTTTAGCTTTTTGTAAATTATGTTGCACAGCATTTAACAATAATTCAATCCAAGCAGCATCAGATTCTGAACTCAAATGACCTTGCTTAACAAACTCTATTGTATTATTCAACATCTCAGCATTTTCATTCATCTGCAAATTGAAAATAGACGATCATTGGTTAATTAACACAAATTCCCAGTAATTCACCACTGCTGCATAAGCCAACAGTGAGAGAATAGTTCTTCATTGAGTCGATAGATGGCAGTTTGATCGGCTACCGAATGATACTTTAGATTCCTGGGCTGGTTGCACAGGCCAAGTCCAAAAGTGGTCTTAAATCTTAAGACTGGTCTCAAATTGTTACATTGGCTACAGAACTAAGTTGGTCTTAAACGCCCTGAAATGTCCAGATTATGAATAAATGAATTCGATTAGTTTACCTGTATAAGAGCGACGGTGTGATTGATCGGTGGATATAAACTCATAGCCAGATCGTCTGTAACCGGACTCAAACATTTCAATCTCTCGTTTAAATCATCTAAATCATGAATCACAAGCATCGAATCACAGTCAATCGTCCTCAATACAGTCGTTAATTTCTTTAATAATCCACGCGTGCATTTCATTAATCCGATACAAGATGTGACGAACGAACGATCGCTTTCAGACCAGATTACCAGATCATCCTCTCCACCACCACCGTCATCTTCAACTGCTGCTCCGTCTTCACTATTCATTGCCTGAAAAATAAAAACATAACTCTCACATATTTTCATTGAAATAAATTTCTTTGTCATCTATTTTAGAAATTATGATCGATCCAACAATTGATGAAATCTAAGTTTATTATTCTGACGGTTTTCAGGTTTATCTAAATTCCTCTTCTGATAAACAATAATTATCGCAATGACGCATATCAGTTTTAAAAAAGTCTTTAAACATTAATTACTGTTTTTTAGAAATCTAATTTATCTAAATAAACTCTAAATATCATCATTGTGGCATTGTTTATTTTCCCTACATCACAGAGAATAGATCAGTATTGACAGTATTGAATAATTTATAATCAATTTAAAAACACAAAAGTTTTGCAAGTCAATCGAGGAGGAAGCTCTTTGAACAGAAAGGCAGTTTATAAATTGCTCAAATCATCATCGTTATCGTCATTTTTTATTATCAGTTTATCACATCTTTTCAAAATGATTTTAAATCATCCAATATCCATTGCCTAAAAAATTAATTCTATACAACTCAAAAAGTTCTGCAGTTTTTCAGACACAACATGCGCCAGCTTCACAGGGATCTAAAAATATAAAATTCTTACCTCTTCAAGTTCATTAATTGCATCTTTGATTAGTTCTAAATGTTCTTTCACTTGTTTCAGCACAACTTCACGATTTGTTTTTGGCAATGATTCAAATTTTTCACACGCTTCCCATAAACAACCTGTACTCATCAATGTGCAATCTTGTGTTCTAAAAATGAATGAATAAAACACTTTAACACATGAAAATTGAGAATCAATGAAGTAAGTTTTTAGAGTCACACTCTGACGATCTATCATCGCCACATCATCTGAAGTCATCTCTATTTTGAGTCTTAACTTATATTTTTCAAATTCAATTGGAAAGTGCAGGTCATCATTTTGGGGTTATTCATTTATTGCGTACGCATTGGAGTAGGGGCTGTGCAAATTTTTGTACTGTAATGCCTGATGTATATGAAAAAGTGGGCGGTCGAAAAATTTCAAATTTACGTAATAAATGAATGGTCCCTTTGGATCATTAGTCATCATGATCATCACAACTATAACGACTCAAAGCAGTGAGTTACACTGCATTCTGCTTTTACCCACTGAATCCTTGTGTTTTGATACATTCAGCTAAAGACGAAACTCCCTCTATTATCAATAAAACACTATCTGTGACACTTTTCAGTAGACATTCTCCTGAAATTATAGAGTAATATTCATAAACACCGAATCCAATTTCAGCGCAGTAGACAGGGTTGATCCTAGTTCAGAGCAGCAGACTGGCCTGAATCTAATCCCTTACCGTGTATTTTTGGTAACGTGTAATAAATCGAAATTAAAGCCAAAGTCGTTTTTTCGATGGTTGAAATCATTGTTTGACAATCCTGAAATAGATGAGAGATTTCGATTTGAAAATGAAGGTCAGATTTAAGCAGAGGAAAAAGTAGTCTGAATACCAGTCGTTGTTACAGGTTCCCTACTAGTTGTTTGGGGAACAACGGCTAGGTACTAGACTAAGGAAAAAGAAGCTCCAGTTTGCTCAAGATGTTTACTCACCGTGGGTGTTGGAACTGGTGGTTCAGAAAAGACTAGAACTAATTTCGTACATTCCTTCGAAAGACATTTAACTGCAACGTCTACAAAAAACATCAAACTAAGTTAAAAAATTATACGATATAAAGTTGATGTAACCAAGTAACTAACTGTGTGTGAAAGCTAAAAAAAATTGAAAATGGAATTTTCAAAAAAGGGACAATTTTAGAATTCAGTAAAACCCAAAATGCATGCAGCCAAATTTCATACATACTTATTCTTTGCCAGAAGTTATCCAGATCAAATCCATCTGCGACGCGATCTACCACTCCATCTAAAAAAGTGAAGTTTTAGCAATAAACTTGATTTGGATTTCGTCAAAATCTCAGGGTACGCAAATTAACGGTTTCATGCTAAATTGTAGGGAATAAAGGCATGACAGCAATTGTAAAATGACGATGGAATTCAACTCTAAGTATATAATGATAAAAGAAAGCTTACTGCGCAACTGATCGGTTACAAGAGCGAGATTTTCGATAAAAGATGAAAAAATTTCGATCGTCGTGGGCGCTGCCATATTGGATCGATCGGGTTCGAATCCCACGTCTACCCTCACTCGCCAGGGACAAAACCGGAGCCTCCCTTACGTGCACAATGTCATCATGCCGACTAATACCAATTGAACCTAGTCATAAAGAACACGGAAATAACAATTCAACAGTATTTATTTCGTCGAATTATTGTCTAAATATAGATTTCATCCTTCAGTTCAATTCACTTTCACACAGGAAATAATAAACTATTGGTGGTTATTACGAGATTTTCTGTCCCGTTGGTCCTCGGAGCAAGGTTCCACTGTAGTCTTACATTCCAGCAACAATAATTCAAAACCACAAACAGTAAACGAATACTTTCGTAACGATAAATCAGAGATTTAATTAGCAATTTAAGAACAATTAAGTCGACACAACCTACTTCAATTAAGAGTCACTAAATAAAGCTATAATTCTGGTTATAACAACCAGTGAGGCGATTTGTCAAGAATCCGCTTTATCATTCAGTAAAGTAGATCTATCAATTCCCCTCCCTCCTCTACTGCCGCGTCCCCCGTGGCTTCTAACCCGAGGAGCCCCTCTACTGAAGCCCCTACCCCTATGATGACTAGATGGTCTTTTATCTACACTATCGTTGACCTCATTCCGGTCATAATTTCTATAGGTCGTGTAGCAGCGCCCCCTGGTAGATGCCCGTCTACCCGGCGCCCTTCCTCTCAGAGATCTTTCATGGTTATCTACTGCTTGTTGTATTTTCTGATTCTCCTCTGAAGCTGTTCCTGTCTCAGTTCGTTTATTTTCAGCTGTCGCCACAAATGTTATTTTGTTAACGCTATTCGTCTGCCAATCACGTTTCACTTCACTGCCACCAGGGGTTTCTGTACCACGATCATTGTTTTTAAATTGTCTTTCTCTGCGTCCCCTACCATATTGAGTAGTCCGATTATTTCTATGTCGGTTCTCATGACTGCCACTAGGGGTCTCACAATCATGGGCTTGTCTATCGCTACATCGCTTCCTTTCATTGCCACTAGGCGTCTCACAATCACGGGCTTGCTTATTACTACATCGGTTTTTCTGATTATCAAAAGGTGTCTCACTATCTCGGCTCTGTCTATTCCGCTTCTCATGACTGCCACTAGGTGTCTCACAATCTCGGGCTTGTTTATCACTATATCGGTTTCGGGTTTGTTTATCACTATATTGGTTTCGCTGATTGCCAATAGGGGTCTCACCATCACGGCTCTGTCTATGTGTCTCACTATCTCGAGCTAGTTTATAACTACACCGGTTCTCCTTATTGCCACTTGGTGTCTCACAATCTCGGCTCTGTCCTTGCCGGTTCTCCTGTCTGTCACTAGGTGTCTCTTTCCTCCTAAAACCACGATCATTCCGGCTGTAACATTTTTCCCGGTTGCTGTAGTAGTCATTCTTGCGTCTGTTACCGTGGTAATCATTGCGCCTGTATTGTTCCGATGATTTTGATCGCGTTTTACTGTGATCTGGATTCTCGGGAATATCGACGTCAGGAAGAGGTACAGCAATCGACACCGTATCACCGTCCTTAAAAACATACAAAATCTTAGAAAATAAGACAGACATATTTTCAAAATTAAAATGTTTTTTAATCTGATGAAAAAAAACCCCTATTACCTGAACTAAGAACTTGTTGCTCTCTTCTTCCACGTCAATGATACCACCGCGTGATTTCTGTTTCGCGTATAGTTCGGCCATTTTTTTCTGCATTGCTACAATATCGTTGCTAGGTTGATATATCAGATCGTCGGCCGCTGGTTCGCTGCTCGTCGGATTATCAAGAATTTCTTCTACGCACGACGTGATTGGTTGACGGCATGTCGGACAAAGAACCTAAATTTATAATTAAATTGAGTAACACGTAAATTAAAAGATTCTTTTGAGAAATGTGACTGCACTCGTGGTGACTTAAGTTACCTTGGTTATCTAAACTAAACTAACTAAACATTTACTTCTTTAACAGAGAGAGAGAGAGGGATATGGAAAATTTGATGGCGAGGGACAGAAGAGAGAGAGGGACAGATGGAGGGAGAGGAGAGTGATGGAGAAAAGGCGAGGGAGAGAAGAGAGAGGGACACATAGAGAAGAGAGAGATGGAGAATAGAGAGGAAGGTGAAAAGGAAAAGTGGGATGATATCAAAACGAACCTGTTTAGTTTTCTCTTGTTGTTTATGAGGTAGAATTTGTAGATGATTTTCATCATCATCATCATCGGTATTAAGTAAACAGAACGTCACGTATCTCTGTAGACAGTGTTTATGTAGATAGTGATAACAGGGAGTCTTCGTGAATTCCGAATCAGAGTGAAAATGTTCCAGACAAACGACGCACGGACAATGAGGAATATTACTGTCGGTTAACAATTCTTTAGATATCTACAATTCAAACATATGACGTACATCATTTACACCAGTATACGTATATTAATTAGACAATAATCAATCTGCACCTTGGAACCTTCACCACTTCATACATTCATCATTCATCATTAGTATAAAGGATTGATGAACAGTTTTGAGAATTTACTGACAAAATGTCTAATGTCTGGTTGGACTCCGTGTCTGCTGCTTGAGGTTGTGAACACATGCGAGTGTTTGGGCGAACAGTTTTTGAAAGTGTGCTCAAAAAACGAATTTTTAGTGTTTGTAGTTTATTTTCAATTAAAAATGTCTAAGGTGAAGACGTACTGACCACATGTGAAATAAGGACGAACAGTTTTTGAAAGCGCACTGATAAAATGTCTAATGTTTGGTATTTCAAGTTGATATTCAATCGAAAATGTTTCAGGTGAAGTTCTGAACACATGTGGGTGAAGTGTTGACGATCAGTTTTTTGAAAGTTTGCTGTCAAAATGTCTAAGTTTGGGTTTTTGTAGTTCACTTTCAATTAAACTCATGATGGTGAATGGTGAACCCATTTGAAGTGTGGATGATCACAAATTGGTATAGAGGTGATAAACTGTTGAATGTTTGATTGAGCGCAGGGTCCAGGCTAAGAGCATACACACTTCAGACAGCAGATTAAATTGAAAGATTCTAATCAAATTTTACCTCAATCAATTCATATAACATCGGGTTCCCTCGACTATTCACAGCATGTTCATACAGTCTCCTGTGTAAACTGAAACAACAACAAAATCGCTATGAAATAAAAAGACAGTTTGTAAGGAAGATTTAACACAATTCACTTCTTACCCAATAATCTCTTCATCAGCCAAACCCCTCGGGTTCTTAATTTCAATTCCTGGTAATTCATTAGGATACTGAAATACAAAAATATTTCTCAGATAATTATTGTTTTAGTGAAAGTGGACCCTATGTAAAACTGTCACTGCCATATGACAATTGAAACTGCATCTGTTATCAATAATCATGCTTATTCAATTAACCAACTTTTGAGCAACTGACCCCGACTACTAAATTCTAGTTACCTGTTGATTTAATGTTAATACTAAAGTTAAACAGACATATTGCTTGTCAGGATCATCTGCTGTAGCTGGATGCAACAACACAGAAACTATATCTGGAAAACCGCTGAAAGAGGGTATAAAATATAAACATCTTAAATCAGTGAATTCATGAGACTTTGAGATTAACTGCAGTTTAGGAGTCATCCCCTAAGGCAATAGTTTTAGGTCAGCCGCTAATGTTACTTCAAGGATCAGTTTTATCCATATTGGACATTCATCACCAGTATAAACAACACCCAGGGTCTAGTCTTCCAAAAGATTGAAACCAGGTAAGTAGCCTCTAATAATCACAGGGGCTCATATTTGAAGTTTGGAGCTGAATAGTAGCTTAGGTCATTTAGTCCCAGGATCCTTCTACAGTGGACCTTGTTTTAACGACTTTGGGTATTAACGATCGACACCCAACATAGGAAAATTTCAATACTTTAGATACTAGCGAATAATTTATATACTAACGAACAGATTAACTGTTATAACAAACAGATTTTCTGGTACTCTGGAAATTTGTTGTTGCGCTGTGAGCAGTCATCCTAATTACCGAGATCAGCGTATTTACCGAGATCAACTGATATCGACCGAATTAAACCAAAGATTTTGAGTTTTTTCTACTTGAAACTAGACCCTCAACTGAACTGCGGTGGTTCTGATATTGATAAACATTCTCACCTGGTTTCAGATCGTGTTATAGTTAACTCGTGAATGTAAATAGCTTCCAACAACTGTAATTCCTCTTCTAGTGCTGAACTGAAAATAAATCAAATCGAATTCAATAAATACTGAACAATTTTAAGGTGAAATTCTTTTAAGTTTAACAATTGATCGTTAATGAAACCAGAATAAAACACTAGAACGATACAAACACTTCATCGGACAGGTCATACTGTGAACTGTTATATGTTTTGTCGGTCTCAATATCAGATTTTTCGTTCGGCTTTTCAGGGAGAGTGGAACTAGCGGCCGTGGCCATTTTGGAAATCTGCGGCGACATACGAGGGTGGCTCCGACTGTCACATGCCAGAGACTGAACGGCTGACTACGAACATTCGGCATCGCGCGTTTTCGATAGAAGTCCAATTTCAAATCAACTGCCATAGACATGACATGGAGAGCTACGGTGAACAAATATCATCACTCTGACCACAAAAAAGTACTAACCGGACGATTAAAAATTTCCCTAAGAACAATGGCACGGCCGGGGTGCCCGTGGCGGCCGCAGCACTAGCGGAGAGGAGCCGTAAAATCCGCAATAGATCCCATGGGCCCCGGGCCCAGTTTCAGGAAATCGATTTAATGTCTTCATTAATTCGCTTTTTAAAATCGTTACCAGAGCGAGTGCCCGTGCCCGTGCCACTTAGGATTTCATTTTTACCGGCATGGAATCGTGTGGTTGCTTTTATTGGATCTATGGGCTTTGTTACGTGAACAAAATAAATCTTGAAAATAAAATAGATCTTGAAAATAAACAACAGATTACAAAGTTGAACTGATCAGCAGGATTCAATTGAATTCTTCCGTTGTTGCACCAGTTGGTTTTTCGCCCTGACATGTGCGTGAATTGTTAGGCTTCAGTTATTATGTACACCGAGGGAGTGTGAACAAATACGTACTGTGCAACTACAGTGAAACCGCATCGGGCCGCCCGACCCGGAGGATAGCGGTCAGTCAAAGGTAATTAAATCAATCATTACATAAAACGGGCTTCGAATCACTAATTTCATTACCACCTCAACCACACGCCGGCCAAATTGTATGACTTCGGGTCCCAAATCTGACCGCGAATATCTTGTAATCGTTTCAATTTAGGTTGGAAGAATCGCAAGAATGGATAGATATAGCACCAGAAGATCGTCAAAATCGAATTACATTCGATCCAAATTAGAATTGAATATTCAACATATGAATTCACGAGAAATCGAAATATTTTGGAAAATCATCCCCTACAACAGTGACAACAATGAAGAACACGTAGATTGTTTCAGTCTGGATGTGACGAATATTACTGCCGATTTTAAACGATACAGTTTTAATGATATCACTAATGATACCGTCCGTTTTAGAATCCCGTCTCTGACCCCCGGATGCAGATATAGAATGAGATTACGAGCTTTGAAACAGACAAGCAACCCGGGTGATTCAAATCCGAACACTAACAGGGCTCTATTCGTGAGCAACGCTCTACATATCGATGCGGTCTATAACATCCGAGAACTGACCTGTCTGATGGAGAAAGCTTTGCGTTACATAGCACGAAATAAAAACTCTTGCGGCACCGCCGAATTTCGACGATGTGAATTTCTGTATCGGAACAAATCTGACGAATATTTCAGTAAAATTCGACTCGATTCGGATGGAATTATGCGCCCCTATATAAAAGATGGCAATGGCGACCCAGCGTCGCCGATAAATAATCGCGTAGACGGGTTGTTTTTTGCGACTTGGGTCGACCCGAAAACAGGTCAACCACCGCTGATTTCTCCATACGGCGAGCTCCGTTTACATATCCCGGCTTCTAGACTTTTCAAAACTAGCTGCAATCTATATTTCGCAGATTTCTATTGCGTTTTCCAAGACCACTTTATCATATCAGTTCTAAAAGTGGAAGCCGAGCCGATGAATTCTGTTCCACAAACCTCATTCGGCTGAATCTCGACGATAATGACTTTCTCTATTGGGATGCTAGGGTTGAAAGTCTAATGGTAACTAGGGCGATTTCTGTTGAAGTAATGTACACTGAAGATGTGGATATTACTGAAGAATTGGGACATGGAGGTTTTTTTCGTAGTACCACGTTAGAACTACATTCGGCGGCGTCCCATCATAAGCAACCTTCCTGCACTAGTTGTAATATCTATACGAATACAAATGAAGGCTCTTTGATTTAGAAAAGCAGGCCTCTGCCTAGGGAGGGGGTGTGCGGGGTTGGGTGCGAACGAAAATGTATTAGATTACTAATGTTTCATCAGTGACATTCGCTTTGTTATATAAGATTTTTACTAAGATTGGCCAGAAATGCATCTAAAACGCTTCAAATAAATATGTTTAACAATTTTTCTAGGGGGGATTCAAACCCCCGTAGAGTGCTTCGCGCCCGCGGCGCGCGGATCGCCAGGGACCGTCGCCAAATAAGTTACGCGTTTCGCAGCCACCCAGAGCCACTCATTTACGATTAAGACGGGTATTTTGGATTGAAATCGTGACGGATTTAATCAAATTAAAAATAAATAATGGAAACGGGTTTAATGTAAGTGTAAGAATGATTATTGAAAAATGTTATAATCGAAAGTTGTAAGACTTATGTTTATTGTAGTCGTTCATTGTATTTTGTTGAAAATTCAACGTAATTCTATCTGCATTTATGAAAATAAAATCTATTTTTTTTAGAAGAAAAATATATTTCTTTCTAAATTAATCTTGCTGTTTGTTAGGGTTTTGACTTCTGACTCGCGAGCTCGCGATTCGCGCCTCAACAACTTTCGACCAATGAACGCGCACTGCCGTTGGGGTTCGAGTCCTATAATTCAAAAATATTTTCTATGAATTGAATAGAAATGAATTGAATTGAAATAGAAATGAATTGTACGATTACCTATACTTTTAAATAGTTTTTGCTGTTGTGAAATACATCATTTTTACTAACGGCATCCTACTTCTTCAAGGATGCTTGTTCGGGGATATCCAGAAGTTACTGGGTTAATTGGGATCATGTGACATTTCAAGATGGCGGCCTCCATGGAATTGACGTTTCTGTTTCTACTGTGTTGTTTTTCTCTGAAAATAGCCGCATCAACTCGTCACGGATCCGTTGTTTTAGTTAAGAACGGTGTAAATGGAGACTATGGTTTGAAGTATTATGATCGATACGTTGCCGGCGCGGCAGCAGTTGGAAATTTTACTGATGATATCAATAAAACCGGGTAAGATTTATCTTTTTATTTTATCTTGGTGAGGTGTAGCGTTGTGATCAGGTGATATTGATCATCAGCTGACGCACAAACCGTGCCGTATCAGCTGATAGTTCTCATACTATCTTATTTGATGTCATCGTCACAATCAGATATTTTATTTCACAATAGTCTATCAAATTTCATTTGTTTCAGCACGAACATTCTATCAAAGGGGTTAGCATACCCGTAACCTTTAATAAAAACTATATCCATGCATGTGACGATAATGTGTGGAGTGTCCTACAATGATAAAAATAATACAAAAGATATGTAGAAAAAATAATATAAAGTTTGAAAAAATCTTTTTGAGCTTTGCCTAGTATATTACCCAACAAATGGATACTGCTACAGTTCTCTAGAGTTACAACATTATTGGAAATAAACGCATTTTAACCCACAAAGAAACCTAAGTGTGAGCCGTCTTACTGGGTCCTGAACATCAAAACAAACACAATAAGATTGCTGATGATAAGCTTTAATAAAATTCCTTTCCTCATAGTGTATTTAAGTTGGGGGCCAGGGTCGTATATCCTCCTATGATGCAGTACAAGATCTGTAGCGGAGTGTGTGATAAGCAGTGATGCTGAGAGATTTGAGTCCTGCTGGCTGCTTTGAGTGTGCGGGCAACACTCAAAGGATCCCATTGTGAGCTTAAGTGAGGAATTGGGAAACGAAGTCTTGGAAACGAAGATCTAATAAAGCAAAAACAAATATTTTCGGATTGTGATTCACTTTTGGAAGCTGCATTCTGTTTGAATATGTGTTATTTTTGTATGATTTTTAAGGTGGTCATTTTTGGATATATCGACGGACGCTGGCGCCGATGATATGACGCAAGCTTACAGCGCTGGAGTTCTCGAGTCTCACTTAACGCGTATCAGAATCGCTCAACACTGGAACAATACAATGAGAGATTACTGTAAGAAGCCGTACACCGGTTACTGCACTCGTCTACAGTCATTCCTCATCAATAATACCAACTGGATTCAACAACAAATCAAACAGAATCAAAACGATTCGTTTTGGCATCAGGTAGAATTAGAGGTTTACGGTATTCTTAAAAAATCGATATGTGAAACTTCATAAATATGATGAATTTATTGTTAGCTCATTTCCAAACTTGTCAATTAAGTTTGACTATCATCAGAAAGTTAGTTCATTTCCAATGTTTTCTAACTGTTGAGTTAATTCTTAACCTAGAACCGGGACTCAGTTCCACATTTCTTGGTAAAGAGTTGATTGTATAGAGTAAGATAATTCCATTTCAAATGTTTCAACTTTTAACCGACAGAAATGTGGAACTGGATCCTCTATCACAGATGTTTTGTAATTGATTAATTGAATCTCTGAATTTCAGATAGCTTTGATTTATTCTCAAATCAACGGAATCATTGATGGATTCATGAATAAAACAGGGAAACCACGAACTACTATTGATGATCCTTTGGGTCTGTTGTAAGTGATTATTTCAATTTCAGATCGAGATTTGGTTTCAATAGCAAAGTTACTGTCTAGATATTAAGAAATAATCACAATTGATAGAAACTTTAATTCAAGTTTCATTGATATTTTAACATTTTGAAAATGGCCCATTGAGTATTTGAATGAAAACTGTAGATTTAGATTTAATTTTCTCATGAATAAAGATTTATATTTTACAGTCTATTCTATATTGGGGGAGACACTGAAGACTTGGAACCTGCTTTGAAGAAACCGAATTTGAAGCGAATTCTAGGATCTGGATCGTGTTCGGCATTGATTAAATTACTTCCTGGAAACAGTGATCTATTAGTAGCACAGGATACATGGAACGGTTATGAGAGTATGCTGAGAATTATTAAACGATATCATTTCTCATATAGATTAAACTCAGATCCCAGTAAGTGAAAAAAAAACATCTATTCATTGCAGAGATTTATACATATCATGAGTTTTTACGTTGAGAACATGTTAATCAGATCCGGGAATTTTCATAGATCTGTGTTTGACTGTATAGTTAAAATGAACAGGATTCAGTTTCAAGGTCCTAGGTTTAATTTGACCATGGACTCATTGCTTTTCCAAGAGTCCATGATTTGACTAGTTCATTACCAATGTTTTAACTCTAGAGTCAAAGTTTGATTGACGACTGTGTAATTGGAACCTTCATATTGTTTTGTTTGACAGAATCTGGATCAGTTGCGTCAAAGATGATTTCATTTTCAAGTTATCCTGGAGCAGTTTTCTCAGGAGATGATTTCTATATCACAGATGCTGGATTGGTGAGTACCTGTAACTACCATTAAACAGGGACTCTTCCAACTTCCACAGTTTAACTGGAGCCACTTCCACAGTTAAACTGGATCCACTCCCACGGTTTAACTGGTTCCACTTCCACAGTTCAACTAGATCCACTTCCACAGTTTAACTCGATCAACTTCCACAGTTAAACTGAATCTGTCGAGTTCACTAGGCTTGAATTAGATGAAGGGCGGAGGGGGTATCAAACTTGTACTAGATGAACCCTTACCATAATTGTAATTAGGGCCTACCATTAGTGGGAATTAAGAGATATTGTGAAATGTCCCCTAGTGTTCGCCAGTCATTGAAACTGGAGAGTCAGTTATCACCAGCACTCAGTGTGAATCTTACTATGTTTAACGTAAAACATCACTAAAAGCTTTATCTTCAGGGAGGTCTCGTAGCTATGGAAACTGGGAATATTTCGATCAATTTTATTTTTAAGGTCACGCAGGAGACGACGAATGGCAACAATAACGACAAACTTTGGTCGAAAATCACTCCGAATTCGGTTCTCGAAAATTTTCGAAGTATGGCTGCGAATCGTTTGGGAAATTCGGGAAAGACTTGGGTTTCTACGTTTTCTCGTTATAACAGTGGCACGTACGTATACCCCACACGATTTCAAGGTCGTTTATTTCTGCGGATGTTTTATTGCAGATGGAATGTTATTTTCATCAATTATATGTTTCAGGTATAATAACCAGTGGATGATTGTTGATTATAAATTATTCACACCACAGGAACAAACGCTTAAACCGGGGCTGCTTTATGTCGCTGAACAAATACCGTAAGCTTGTTTGAAATTTCTGCTGTAGAAGCTTTAAAGTTTAGATAGGTGAATTTCAAATGTTTGCCTGTGAACTGAAGAACTCTTTCAACCATCAGAAAGATTTTAAATCCATTACCACAGTTTAGTGGGTGTGTTATATGCCAAAAATAGGGTGTTGACTTCATGTCATGATACAAAGGTCCCCTTTGGCATGGAGTTCCTGTCACCTTAGGGTGATTGGAAAAAGTTAATGAAAAGACAATATGAAGCTCGCCCTTAACATTTGAAATGGGGCAATTTCAAAAAATGGCCACCACTGCTGTTACTGAAAATCACATTTTCAACCAGAATTAGCATTGGTTAAAGTTTGACTGGAGGCTTTTAGAGCATTTGAAATCAACGAAATTGAACCGTATTAGAACCTAATGCAGTTAAACTTCGTTGTACTGTTCTCTGGTTAAGTTAGACTTTCGAATTGAAATTAGTTCAATTCCTATGTTTTGATAAGTTTCTTTATATGAATAATGCTAATTTTAGGGGTAAAATCACCAGTGGAGATTTGACTAAAGTTCTCAAACAACAGACATACTGGGCCAGTTATAATATTCCGTAAGTTTAATGTCTAACAGTTTTTATACTGTTATCATTTTATATTGATTTTTTCACATATTCTTTTTCACTAATATAGAATGTATGTATGTATCTGAATAACATACAATGTATCTTCCAGAGTTGCAAACTGTTACTGATGTTCAGTATTTTGTTACTATTTTGTCATCCGAAATACTGATTTGATTTGTTTTATGTATACAGGAATATGAAAGATGTTACTGAGGGCCTTGAAATTGATTACCAATTACTTTGAAAATTTTCTTTCATATTTCAATAAAATTTTACTGAAAATGAAAATTCAATTTGTTACTGATAGAACTTTTCAGAGGATTATAGCCCTTTCTCTTGATGTATTTTGATAATTTTTCAGTTATTTCACCGACATCTTTAAAGAAAGTGGCTATCCTCGGATGGCCTGGAAGTATGGTGAATGGTTCACTCATGAAGGTTCACCTAGAGCTAAGATATTTAAACGTGACCATGTTAAAGTTACTGATTTGACTTCAATGACTACGTTAATGAGGTAAAAACAACTTTCAATTTCATATTGATAAAGTAATAAACAAATCGACAAGATACTCAAAAAGTACCAAAATCTTGCTTAGAATTACAGCGCGTTAGCCTTGGAGGGACCAATAAATTCTCTATCCGAGGTACAGAATTGCAGAGCAGTTGGAGCATGGATGGGTCATTATTACGATGAATTTGATTAAGAACATAAGTAATATTTTCCTGGGCACGTGATTATCCAAGGCAATCAGCTCCAGGGTAAAACACAGTATACTGTTTTATGCAACTGTAACTTTGTACGTTTTGTATATTTCAGATATAACGATTTTAAGAATGATCCATTGTCTAAGTGTAAATGTAATCCACCGTATTCAGCAGAGAATGCTATATCAGCTCGTAGTGATTTAAACCCAGCGAATGGAACCTATCCATTCGGTGCTTTAGGTCATCGTAAACACGGTGGAACTGATATGAAGGTTTGTTTTAGCCGTTTTCTCATCTTTCCTGGATCTTCAACTACTGGTTACACAGTTGTCAGTATGTTTACACAACTCAAAGTTCTACAGTTCTTTTTTAAATTTGACATCTCCTTGAGCTAAGAGTTTATACAAAATTTCAACCATACCCTAATAGTCGTCAGAAAAACTGATTTCGCTGCTTATAGTTTCCTTGTTCTGGATTGGATGTGAAATATTATATTTTGTTTTGGCATTGATATTCTTGAAGATGACTATTGGCAGGAAACGTTGAATAAACTACTAGCTCAAGGAAACGGTGTGCAGGGATTTTACATGATAGTTTACTTCTGTTGCTTAATAATGATATTAATCTTGGAGCTCAGTCTGATTACTCCAATTATTGATAAACGCTTATAAAGCTCTTGTTTCTCATGATGCTGTGAAGTTTTATAGAGATCTTGCATGCAACGTCATAGTTTGTTTGCCAACCAGTGTTGGAGACCTTCCATACATAACAACAAAAAATAATCAGGGGATTCATAAGCTTTGAGGGTCTGTCATGTTAATTACTTATTGCGACGTGTTTATGGAAAAAGCAGTTGGCTGCAAGATCTCTTAACAAACGTTTGAACTGGCTGATGTGGTGAATATCTCGTAGAGTGTGATCGATGTTGCTCCAAAGGGAAGCGGCTTTTGCAGGAAATGAGCCTTAATGTAATAAGGTTGAAATGAAATGCTTGTTGATATTCATGATATTCAATTGTTTTGTATATTTTAGTTAACATCGTACAGTTTGTCGAAGAAGATGCGTTTTCTATCGGTTTGTGGCCCAACTAGCGACACACAACCTCCGTTCCAATGGAGTAAATCGGATTATAAAGCCGTACCGCACGAAGGACACCCGGACCTGTTTAAATTTCCTCCTGTTCTACATGATTGGGCCACGGCTCCTTAAATAACGAACTCCTTAGATAATTTTATTCATTAGGACCCAGATCCACTGGTGTAAGTTAGAGTTAACTCTTGAGTTGAAATTAGTTCATTTTCAATGAGCGAAATCTTAACTTAGAACTGTAGTGGAACTGGTTACAGTGTTTTTGTGATAAACAAGAATTTGACTATGATTTTGTTGATATTGATTCAGTTTGTTCAATTTAATGGAGACAAGATTTATATTTATGGATATTTTATGTATATAATTTGATGTCTAATGACAGAAAAAGTCGGCCTTATAAGTAGGAAGCAGGACCATTGACAAAACACTATCAGTCTGTGTTTTATGATAATATGAAATCCCTGCACACTAGAAATAAAAAAAAGTCCGAAATGTTTTCTTGAGCTTGTAATTCATTCGACGTTTCAACTTCATCCTAATAGTCATCTTTAGGAAAACTGAGGAATTCAGTATTCGTGAATATGATTATTAGGATAGAGTCGAAACGTTGAATGAACTATTATAGCTCAAGGAAATATTTCGGACTCTTTTCATTTCAAGTGTGCAGGGATTTTACATTATGATTATTGACAGTTAAAAACTTCTTCCTTATTAAATAAGCTAAAGATTCTGACAAGGATTTTAAACTAATGAATATTCAAATTCAATATGATCCGATTTGCTGTGAGAGGTCGGGGAGACCTCATCATTTTGTATAATTCATGTTTGGTTGATTGATTAGTTATGAACGGATCAAGGTTTTTTGGATCGAACATTTATCTTCAGTTCAAGGGCAACACAAGTTCATAACTAATTACTGATGAAGATATCGTTAATTAGAATGAAATATGATACAAACGAAAATTTTCTTTATTGATTTTTGTTGCTACTGCTGCTCAAAGATGGAATGATGAGCCTGGAATGATTGATAAATGTTTTTGCTGCCATGGATTCGGTTTCCCTTGTTCGCCCGGGCGTCATCAGCTGATAATGATATGGATGATTAGTTAAATAATTATTGTAATGATATCAGTTAAACTGACTCCAAAAATATCTTCACTTTGTACTAATTAGTCAATGATACCTGATTACTGGACTGAGGTGCCTCGGTACATGAAGTGTCAAGTTAAACATTTAGCGGATTAGTTTTCTGTCAGTTGATTTGTATAATGAAATGTCTGATTAGTTTAGTGTAAAATAGTGTAAATTACTCATCAAAAAAAATAATCTATTTTTACACAATAAATGTGTCGAATCGTTTGTTTATTTATGACTCGTTAGTTATTTCATATTTCCGTATAATGAGGATCTGTATTTTGTTTATACGATGAACCAGAGGTGATGTGGAGGATGTCACGCCAGTAGCTATAGGGCTTCAAACAATAGACAATTTTTCCTCATAAGGCATCCAGACAGAATTAGAAATATAGGAAGATTAGCGTCTCTGATCCTAGTCCTTGGTCCAATTTCATTCAGGAATCGAAACTGGCGATCAGTCAGGTGAAGCGACTGGTCTGTGGTGACTATTTACTAACAATACTCGCTATCATTCTCTGATTACTTCGTCGTAGCAGTTAGGCGCATCTTTTTTAGAAACTGCAGCGTAAGAATTGGTAGTTACGTATGTCGCAGACGATAAATCAACACTAGAATATCAACATTATATATTAACGACATTTATTGCCAAATTTGCTTCCCAAAGAAAGGAGGGCGTTAAGGGGCGTCGGTGTAGTCGTACTCTGCGCACAACCCCTGCGACATCGGTTATTTCAAAAACCAATTCGACCTTTACTAAAAGCGATGATTACGTACAAACAGGTTTCAAGAGGTTTGAAACATCGTTAGAATAATCCATAGAACTCAATTTTTCTTAACATTCTGATCAGAAATTCATTATTTACAATACCCGGTACGCATAATGAAAAGAACAATTACAAGGTTTCTCGGCTAAGGGTTTTATTTGACTTAATAATAATCCTCTTTCAAACTAATCTCGACCTTAAACCCACGACTTTGTGAAATTTTTGCAAATGGGTAATAATGGCCTGGCAGGTCACTAGCGGATTTCTATCGATAAGATGGAGAAACAATTTTTTCGCTCTAAAAAGCGCTCTATGGTTAGAACTTTGTGCGACAAAATATCTTCATTTCCTACGACAAAGAAACTACCAGATTATTCCTGGCTGTAAACCGTATGAAATCTGAGTATAATTCTACAGATCAGATGGTTACGCGATAGATCAAACGTAGATAGGTGAATATGAGCTCGTTATCACTGATAGTGAATGATACTTCAGGCGAATAATCTGCTGGGCATAAAAACGTCAGAATTATTGCCGACAACACCTCATAATGCTTATTAGCGCGATTACTTCTCATGTACGGTAGGTAGATTAGAAGAGAAAAAACCTCTGACTTATCTCTCTCCAGCCAGCTGCTTCGTTATGAAGCTTTTACAGCGATGAAAGAAATCGGCAGACATGATACGTATACTCTACGTTCCGTAATGATAATTGGCGCGATTACTTAGAGATTAGAACTAGCGTCGTTCATTACACGACGCGTTACATCAATGAAGATCTGCTGCTGCTGCTGCTGAAGCCGTTTGAAGCAGCCAATCAACAACTCGGAACGGATAGGGACGAAAAAGGCAATCGCTATATCTAATTTCCACGTAAAAATCATGATGACAGTAAATTTTTTTCTCGTTTGTCTATTGTGAGACTGGCGTCGGTGAGATGTGTTTGTAGGTACCTGCCAGCGACGAAAGATGTTATCATTCGTGTGAATTGCACCGCGCGTAGAAGACTCAGAAAGACCAGGCAGGGCAGACATCAAAAACATTATATTTCAAACTTTTCACGAGGTTCATCGAACAATTGAAAAGCTTCTCAATTCTTTCAGCTAGTTGTCTTACACCCTTCGAAACAAACTGTAAAACTGAAGACTACGTAAATGTTTTCCCCTAATATGCGCGTTGTGTTGGTGGTGGTATTGAATGTGGTTATTTCAGTTTTAGCAAGACGTGAATATAAGATCGGATTGCTGATAGGTTATAGTGAGACATCCAGTATGGGATTTCAGCGTTCAGCCGCCGCCATGACGATGGCCGAGAATCTACTGAGAAAACGTGGAATAATCGGCAACGATGTCGTTTTCAAGTAAGTCATAGATTCTTTCAGGGTTTTGAATCCCGAAAACTTATCGCGTCGTCTATAGGACTGTTTTCATAGACCCATAACCATTGATATCGCGGTGTTGAAAGATGATAAAGTATAATAAGAATAACCTTAGTATTCCTAAAGATGACTATCAGGATAAACTTAGAACAATGTCGAATAAATAACTAGCTCGAGAGAACCGTTCGGAATCGTCTATTCTTCTTGCGCACAAATTTCATATTTTCATAGACCAAATTTGACACACATGCCAGTGCAATTCATTCATTCAAACTGGTCCATATATAAACCAGTTTCTTTTTAGCCTCAAAACTTTGACAAACGCCTCGAGATCAAGAAAATTTAGACGAATAGAAATTTGATCTGATTTTGAAACACATTCCATTTCCTTTTCGATTTCAAAACAGTTGATTTTGATTATTTGAAATAGCATCATGTCATATTTACGATATATATGACGATATTCATTTCAAAACAAGTTGAATTCTATCAACATTCCACATTAGAGTGTCGTAAGCCATCTCTAATTCTCAAGTATAGATTGTTTATAAGCAGTCCCTGAGAGGATGAATTTATTTATCTGTACAGGTATAAATGGAGAGACGGTGGAAATGTTGTTGATACAGTCGGCTATTCGAAAGAATTCTGGGATAACGGAACTGACGTCATCATAGGTCCAACATATTCAATGAGTAAGTTTTCAAATTAAAGTTTAAGTACTATATACAGTGTAAACATATCCTACAATTGAAATTCTATGGTGAAAATGTAAAGGTTTATTGAGGCCACAAAAAATCAGGTGCAAAAAATGTTGTTATGAATATACACGATCAGAAGTGATTTAGAAATTGGTTCCATCAGGGTGATAATTTTCAAGTTAAGAATTAAGAGGTCTATTGAGACCCCAAAGTTTTGACTGTCCTACCTGTCATCACCAGGTGGAATGAATGTAGGCTAGTTATATATGAACAATATATATGTCATAGTCGATCAGGTATTTGTGGTTCCTCCAGGAAGGTCTCTCGCACCTTCCTGGTCATCAAAAGCATCGAAAGCTGAGAATTAAAATGTTAAGTTGCAGATTAAATAGTAAATTGAGAGACCATAACTCATCCAATCTCAAGGTTCAACTTCCTTGCAAGTTTTGTTTTTGCTTGTTACAAATAAACTTAACCTTGAAAAAATCCTGGATTACGATGTTCAAAGCGATTGACATAAGCTAGCTTTGATTCGTGGGAATATTGACTTGAACTTTGGAAGAACTTAGAAATGAATTAAGTTTTAATCATGCTTGTTGTCTTCGATAAGCTTAACCTTGACCGATGTTTGGGATCAAGCGGCAACATAAGTGACTCGATTCAAAGTGAATGTAATATCGAGACATGGCTCGATGAGATAACGGAAGCCTTACTAATTCTTCCGTTTAGAGAGGCGTCGCTTCCGTTTGTCCGTTTCTGCAATTTCACTGTTAGAAACCGTAAAAAAATCTTTTTAGAATTCAATGCTGAGCTGCCCGGCATTTACTAGGATGCGACATATCGTTTATTTGCTGTGATTCTGTAGTATCATTTGCTAGTTACTAAACGTATTAATGAAATTGAATAAAAATCCATATAGCTGCAGAGCAGCGATATCGGATTTTCTGTAGGTCAGGTTATGTATCCGGTGTCATGTATTCGATTCCTACGCGCCTGGGCAAACTTCGGTCGTCGGAGTATAGTCGACTATTTGTGAACTAAGTGAAACCGAATGCCAGTTAGTCTGAACTATAGTCCGGGGATAGTCGACCACGCGATTGAGCACGGTTGATGGTTCAGACCGAACTATAGCGTGTTCGATCATTAGCTCCGACCACTGGTTGAGACCTACGAGTAATTATCTAACAGATAGTTAGATAATTGCTCGTAGTTGAGACTAACTACGAAAATTGAGGTTCACCCTGATGGCAATGACGCGGTGCAGGCCGAACTAATTGAATTGGTCATTGATATCAATTGATGTTGTAATATTGCAGCTGTCAGGCCTGCCCTGTATCTGGCCGCGTATTTGAATTACCCGCACTGGAGTTGGACTGCCACTCATTCAGAACTCAGCGATAAGAAAAAGTTCAGCACATTCGCCAGAACTCTCGGGTCGTTCAGTAAACTGGGCTCGATGTTTGATATTCTATTTACGCATTATAAATGGCGACGATTCGCAATGTTCTTCAAAACTACCGGTAAGAATCAACACCCCCTGGTGGCCATCAATCGCAACAGAATATAACTGCTTTAGCGTTCGAAAATGAACACATTACAACGGCGCAATTACAACGCCCCCTAGTGGCCTGATTATGATAGTTTTACGTTGAAAATGGATAAGTGGATGAATTAGATACACATTGATAGATTGATCCCTCTGGTGACTACCAATCAAAGCAAATTATCTCTCATCATTGAGTTTTTCTGATGTTTGGATAAAAGTGCACGGAACACACATAAACTAACCGAAACATAGTGTTCAAAGGAGATTCTGACGTCATAGATCTTCGTATAAGAAAGAAGATCCGTTTCATAGAGATAAAGTGCACTTAGAGACGACCTTATTCTTTACAGCTAATCCAGTACCGTAATGGATTTACAAAATCTCCTTACAGCAAACTCTCATCTTACTTTTAAGGTTGGTGTGAATTCGGACGGAAAGCTATAGACGAATACATGTCGTTGAATAATTTCGACGTGGCCGAAAATATTATGTTCAACGACGATGTTCAACTGACCGCCTCTTACATCGACGACGTTTTAGATCGTTTACAGCAACGAGCGAGAAGTAAGTGCCCTAAAAATGGACACATCCGAGTTAAATACACCCTAAAAATGGACACGCTGACATATTGGACACACCTAGGTATAATAGGAAATTCTACGTTATGATATGATATGAAGGTTTATGACATGAAGATATGACCTGAAGCAGTTCCATGGAGTAATAAGTATGATCTGAATTGGAGTATTACATCGGGTATTACAGTAATAAATAGTGATCTAACATATAATGTGCAGTAATAAAGTTTGATCTAACATCTACTCTACGGTAATAACTTGTGATCTGACATCCAATCTTACAGAGTTTAATGATTGTTCTTATCGGTTTAGATAGCAAGGATTTTCCTTTATTCTCCTCTCTTTTTTCTCCACGCTCCTCTCAACATGTCCTGTCCTTCTCTCACCACTTTTCCACCCTCTCATCTCGCCCTCCTTTAACCCTGTCACTACCCTCTGTATCACCCCCTTCCGTCATCTCACCCTCTCTCCTACCATCCCTCTCTTACCAGCCTTCCGCCCACTCCCCCACTATCTGCCATTCTTGACACATGATATACTCAAATCAACGAATGTCAACTTTGAAAATCATGAAAATATGTTTTAAACATCAAAATTCATCTATTCTGAAACTCCTACAAAAAGTATCATTCTTTTTCAAAAGCCTCATTTGAAACTTTTTTAAACACTTTAAATTGATTTTGTAGTCGTTTTAATGTGTATCGGGTCGAAAGAGAGAGAGTTTCTGTTACGGGCTCGACAGCGCGGAATGACGAATGGTGAATACGTATTTATGATAACGGGATCTATAAATGCGGTCCGAAATCCGGAGCCATGGAAACAGCAAGATTCACCAGAAAATGATGACGCCTACGAAGCCTATAAAGTTGTATTTGAGGTTAGGAGAAGTATTTCAGTGCCCATCCTACATGATATCCATTTTTAACTGTATAATCTAATATCCGTCTATACAAATCTATTTTTGAGATTCGAAGAAGTTGACTCTTGTGTTCTATTTATATCTATTTGACCAGACTATACGTCAGTTTAAGGTTTCAATAATGAATATGGATTTGTCTTTTTTAGCTTCTGCGAAAATTTGTTGGTTAAAGGCTCTTGCATTTTTCAGGTTTCCTGGGCGTCAGATGAACTGCAGAAAGAGATCGAGTTTCGTCGCTTGTTGCCCTATAAGATGACAGAATGGCCGTGGTTTCACAATAAATCGCTAGATGATTTTTTAGCGGGCAAACCAAACTCCGACGTAAGCGGAACTTAACTTTCTATATATATACTAAGACTTAATATCTACCCAATTAAGTTACTCATATATAAATATATATATATATATATATATATATATATATATATATATATATATATATATATATATATATATATATATATATATATATATATATATATATATATATATATATATATATATATATATATATATATATATATATATATATATATATATATATATATATATATATATATACATGCTTTTTTCCTGCTTTTTTCGAGGTTGTTGTCAGGAAATATTGTTCTAGCTCCAGGGAAATCAGAGTTGTGTCCGGTTTGCAAATGATGGCAAAAGACATATTATAATTAGTTGAATCCGCTTTTATTTGTTCTCTGCCAACGTCAACATAGGTTCCAGCCCTCGTCATAATAATCTCATTTAAAAATACGTCAGCACTCTAGTTAGTATAACTCTAGTTAGTATAACCTAACTATGTGCAGTGATTCGTGTTTTTTTCATATCTATATACTGTCTATCTATTTGACATATATATCAACTTGAAATTGATTTTAGATTTGGTGGAAAATTGAACTTTTCACGACTTCTGACGATGCCCTGACGGGCTTGATAAAACCAGAAAATGATGGCGGGTATATTGTTAACGAGTAATGTCACCACCACACCCTAATGGTTAACAGTCACCACATCTGACTGGTCACCAGTCACCACATCTGACTTGTCACCACGGCTAACCGGGTCATCACACTGATCAAACGAACTTATAAGCTGAGTCGGTCCCGGGAAGGCAGCAAGGAGCCCGGGTTCAAATTCCGATGGGGCTAAGATTGTTTGGGTTGATCTAGGTTTAGGTTCATATTTTAATGCTGTTTTGACTTTGAGGTCTGATTTTGAGGTTCAATAGTTTTCCAATCTGGTCAGATGTTTTACAATGAGATATTTCACCATTTACAAAGAATTGTTGTACAACGAAATTCGATTTAGTAACATTTACATTTTACACAACAATAAACTTTCACAAATTTGGAGTAAATTGTATTAGATTTCTGAGAATTGATTTTCTATTCGCTATTAACAATTAATCTTACAAATGAATTGAAGCTGCAATAAAGACTTAATGATATCAGTACACTCTCAGGCAGTCAGGACACTCTCAGACAGTCAGGACACTCTCGGACAGTCAGGACACTCTCGGACAGTCAGGACACTCTCAGACAGTCAGGACACTCTCAGACAGTCATAACACTCTCATTCAATCCACGGGAATCATGAATGTAACTCAGATGCAAATTGGTCGAACTTATACCAGTTACATCGTTCTGATGTCCGTGGTGAACAAGTCTGGAAGCAACTGCGTCTTTAGTCTTTGTGTCTATCGTGTTCCTGTTTGGAGCGTTTGGAAATTCAGCTACCTTCCTGATAATGATAAGTCGCAGATTCCGCAGTTTATCTTACGCTAACTATCTTATCGTTTTGTCTCTCAATGATTCCATATGCTGTTTCAATTATACACGGATCCCTGTTTTACAGTTTGTTCTCTACCACGTTATAGATGGTCCTATATTCATCATGAATTCACTGATCAGTTGTCAAATCTATGAATTTGTAATGTAACTTGCATGCAGCAATAGTTCGTGGTTAATAGTAGCAATATCTCTTGAACGTGCGGCAGTTGTGCTCTTCCCGTTCACATCTCGTTTGATATGTACACCGAGTTTCGCTAGATTTGCTATATCGATAATTACTGCAGTGAATGTACTGCTTACTGATTCTGTATCTCACACCTGGTTTGTCGATACATTTTACATTTTTTAAGACGATTTTTCTCCATAATTGTCATCCACGTTTATCTTTTACCGTTAATTTTGATTCTAACATCAAATTCGGTTAAAATAATTCAGTTATTCCGAGGTTCAAAAATGTTTTCGTCTGATCAGAAAACTACAAAATCAAAATGTACAACAATAATGCTTGTAACAGTTTCACTTGCATTTGCAATATTCACAATTCCAACCACTTTTCTACATTTTTACAAGTTTCCTCGGAACAGAGAGAATTTCTGTACGACTTTTTCATTCAGTTCCAAATGTGTAACTATGTGGTAAACTTCTACATATATCTTTTACTGGGACGAGAAATTCGCGAATATTTCTGTATGAAAATCCGCTGTAGAAATTAAAACAAATAACCATTGATATCATGTTTGATTTACATAAGGCGAATTGTTTTCAAGTTCGATACATTTTTGTTTAGTTTTGTTTGTTCAGTAAAACATTAAGACAAATAGTGCGACGTATTGTATAAATTAACTAGTCTTATTCAGATGCGAGCTTTCACTTTGTATAGTAAATGGGTCCCTATGCGTTAGTGACCATTTGTTTTTACGTTATTCGACACCAGGTTAACGTGGGCGCCTCTGCAACCTTTCTATATTAAGAAGAGCTTTTTCTCTCGCATTGAGATTCTTACATTGAAACAAGTGACGGTCCAGGCTGAGGCCCTTCCGAAAATCACCGATAAAAACGAACAAGTTGATTGAAATCTTTCCCATAAGATTTTGACTTTAATGCACTTCTATTCTAATCGATTGCGTCCTGATTTTACGTACCCCTCCTCGTTGCTTCACTCATACAACGGTTGTTTGTGTTTGTGACAGTTTTCCTTCTCATTCATAGCGATCCCAGCCCTTCTACAATCCACCCCTGGAAAGTCAAGATGCATTTTTGGTACTGAATACCTTGATTCGGAAAATCGAAAAATTTCTAAAAAAAAATCAGACTCACAAAAGTCTCAAAATGTCAAATTCCAATCTAATAAGGGGTCTTGATGATTTCATTTTAGTTTAATATTTTGTTGTTGTTGAAATAGTGAATTTGCTGGTGTTTTTTGTTGTTACAGGGCGGTGAGTACTCACCCTATCTACACGATTGTATGTATCTCTACGGTATATGCATTAATCGCACCATCGAAAAACATCTCGATCACAAAAACGGTTCACTGATGTTAGAACTGGTCAGGGGTACCGAATTCATTGGTAAGTCTTCAACCACCCTCTACTCATTCCGCTCCCTCATCTCTCCTTCCCCCACTCTCCTCTCTCCTCTCCCTCTCCCTCTCCCTCTCCCTCTCCCTCTCCCTCTCCCTCTCCCTCTCCCTCTCCCTCTCCCTCTCCCTCTCCCTCTCCCTCTCCCTCTCCCTCTCCCTCTCCCTCTCCCTCTCCCTCTCCCTCTCCCTCTCCCTCTCCCTCTCCCTCTCCCTCTCCCTCTCCCTCTCCCTCTCCCTCTCCCTCTCCCTCTCCCTCTCCCTCTCCCTCTCCCTCTCCCTCTCCCTCTCCCTCTCCCTCTCCCTCTCCCTCTCCCTCTCCCTCTCCCTCTCCCTCTCCCTCTCCCTCTCCCTCTCCCTCTCCCTCTCCCTCTCCCTCTCCCTCTCCCTCTCCCCTCTCCCCTCTCCCCTCTCCCCTCTCCCCTCTCCCCTCTCCCTCTCCCTCTCCCTCTCCCTCTCCCTCTCCCTCTCCCCTCTCCCCTCTCCCCTCTCCCCTCTCCCCTCTCCCCTCTCCTCTCTCCTCTCTCCTCTCCCTTTCCTCTTTCCTCTCCCTCCCCTTTCGTCTCTCATAGTCTTTTTAAAACACACTATTACGATCTATTTATCAAACTTTAAGTTAAACTTTGAGATTTGAAAAAACCTTTCAGAAATTGCACCCAATTATTCTATCCTTTCGCATTAAACGACAACGTATTTCATTTACCCGAAAGACGGGGAGTAATTGTATCTACAAACGTAGAACAAAATGACGAATGATTTCCGTGTGTTGAATTATAGTTGTCTCCTTCACCGTTAGATAATTATTAGATCAAAGACGTTTCTTTGCTCAAAGTGTTTAAGCTTTCTATAAATGAACGGCTTTCAGTGATAACACGTTCGAACTTTTAGATGCTAAACTAGACCAATTTATACAAATCAAACATCCTGTTTTGGATGCAATCATCCATTTTATCAGCTAGTTACATGTTGTCACAATTGACCGAAATAGATACAGCGTTCATCTTTTAAGTAGTCAATACAGAATGCTGAATGTCGCATTCAGAAGGAAGTTCGGATAGTTCAGATTTATAAACAATCTTCGGCATGGCTCCAATTATTACGAAATCGCCACAAATCTTAGTTAATATGCAATCGCATGAAAATGAAAATTGAAAGTCTTGAATCATAAAGTTTATTGGAATCACAACGTTTCGGGTGTTCCCTATAACCGCGACCGGACCTACGCCTTTTTGACAAAGTTATCATTTTGAAACTTTTAGATCGAACCCTTTAAACTTTTTCTTTTTTTGCCATAATAAAGTTTATCATAAAATATACCAATACAAGAATATACAGTATATACACTAGCAAAGCGTCAATCTGACATTTCATGGTGTGTTGAATGTAGATAGTTTTATATAGTATATTGGCGCGATATATTGAAATATAAAAATACAACAGTGAAACGGGTTAAGGCGGTAGTCTGCGCACATGCTTCAAGAGACAAGGTAAATATTCATTTCACATTATTCAAATTGTTCCGAATGAAGTTGGCAGTGTTTGAAATCAAACCCATAAACTTGCTTGCTAAGAGTCCACCAAATCGATAAAATATGATTCATATCAACTCTTATTTTTCATCGTGTTTAAAAGTGATACGTAAATAATACTGTATCTCACATGCATGTATTTCATATTTTCGTGCCTTGAAATTATTTAATCCTGGCTACGCCCTTGGTATCAGATGTATAATGTCTTGATTGCGATTATTTCGATACGCGATGATTATCTTGCGATTATTTCGATACGCGATGATTATCTTTGACATCTTCATTTATATTCCATATTCCGCAGGCGCCAGCGGTCGTGTTATAATGAACGATAATGCGGATAGAGAACCGGATTATTGGATTTGGGATTATCGCGAGATTAATGGAGTCAGAAAGAGAGTCGTGTCGATTTCGATCGATATGTCTAATGAGGTAAACTATCAGACATATTGAGATCAAGCTTTTCGACTGGTTATCGGCTGCGATTCTAGAGTAGAATCTCTGCACACTAGAATATAGGGTTCGAAATGTTTCCTAGAGTTCATATCTATTCGACGTTTAACTATCCTAATAGTCATCTTCGGGAATGCTGATGTTTTGACATAATTATGAGATGTCTGTATTCTGGACTATCTCATAATTTTGTGATAGCACTGATATTCCTGAAGATGACTATCAGTAGCCGAAACGCCTAATAGATTATCAGCTCGAGACAATATTTCGGAACTTTTTTGTACTATTGGAGTCATCCTTAACTGAAAACTTGTAATTACAGAAAATGAATGTTGTTAGTGAACCGCAGTGGAACACTCCGAACAACCAACCTCCTAAAGACACTCCGGATTGTGGCTTCGTGAATGAATTCTGCCCGCCTGATTCTAAGGGTAAATCCCTCACCACACGCCTCCTTACTGATTGTATCCACGGTTCCACGGTTCTGATCTAGAATTTGACTCGGAGATAGCTCACTGAAAATGAATTAACTGTTTCTTATAGCTTACTGTTCAAAACTGCGGACACGTTTCTGATTGACTATAAGTGAAAATGATATGATTTTATTCTAATTTAACTCTAACTCATAACTGTGGAAGCGGGTCCTATAATCATAACTACAGAGTCAAACTTAACCAGAGAACTTAAAAACTGAATCCGGTACCCAAGGCCATAGTTCTACATCCTTTGCTAGTTGACACGATGATTCGAATGTCGGTCTTTTAGAACCGTTTTTTTCATTCGTCAAACAGGTAGAAATGACATGATAATTGGGTTAATGGTTGGATTTGTTTTACTGTTGATCCTGGTAGGCGCTGTTCTATACTATATCAGGTAAAATATTCCAGTGAATGAAAGAATTTCATTTTTCGATACAAGCAACGTATGAATCTCAATATGATATGACACAAGATTACAAAACATTCCGAAGTCTAAGGCTGTAGCAAGATATTGAAGATGCTCTATGTTCTTAATGTTAAAAAACGTTCTTCGCTTCTTATTCGTAGGAGACGAAAGTCGGAAGAAGAACTGTTACGGATGTTGTGGAAAGTTGATTTCAACGAGATCAAATTATCGAAACAGAAGCGTGGATTAGGAAGCCAGGTTAATGTACACGGGCTCACTAGCCATGGTTTAGTTATAAGAGCAGTCTAAGATCATCCGATCTAGTCAATTTAACAACTCATGACCAGTCTAAGCTCATTTTAGTTCTATAATCAATCGAACAACTTTTTTAAGACCAGTCTCAGCTCATTTCAGTTCTATAACCAATCAAACAACTCTTAAGACCACTTCGTCTGGGCCCTATAGTCACAACTATTTTATTTCTATTTTATAATGCTATTTTGAAATACAAAATAAATTCATTCATTCATTGAACTGTGCAACTGGCCCAGGTTTATAGGCAAGTTTTTCCCTTTTAACCTCAAAGGGAGTGGTTTTATAGACCAGATCTAGTTCCACAGTTGTTAGACATTTCAAATGTGCTGAGTCAAATCTTTCCCGGAAACTGTGAAAATGGGTCTAGTTTTACCTTAACGCAGTCGGGGGTTTAACAAATCGCCAATTGGGTGTATAAGTCAATACCAGTCTGTAAAGACGACCTCTCGTAATTAGATACTGATCGCTTTTCTGAGCGACTTGGCTCACGCAGATATACCGAGGTTCAGTGGTGATGTTGATGATGTCGATGTTGATGACAAGATGTTCATGAAGAATGTGACTTCAATGAAAGGCCGGAAATTAAACCAACTAGCTCTCTCGCCAACCACTGAAAGAAACCACGTCTGATTAATTTAATTCATTTTCATCATTCGCGCAGAAACATTCAAAAATATCATTAGTAGATTCGGGAACTTTTTGATTAATTTCTTCCTTTAAGTCACACATGAACTGATTGAGCTTCATTGATTTACTCTTTTTTTTCTTTCTCGTCCCAGATCTATAAAAACGTATAATTAACATTTTGTAGTTTTATCGCTTTTGGTGACTTCATGTTTTCAATGAGGGAAACAATTCAAAATTTAACCGTTTCAAGCTAAAGCAATTTCTTAATGAAAACAATACACGGAGTGTGGGATTTTTTCCCGACACGGAATCAAGTGTGTTTCATCGATGGTTATTGATAAAGTATTAAGTCCAGTTTTGAACATTGTTTTCTGTATCTATTTTCAGATTCTGCCCAGCGCGGCTACGATTAGAAGCAGATCCAAGTCTTCGCTTGACGAAAAATCGGACGGTTTTCAAAATCAGTTGTTCACTCTGATTGGTCAATATCGTGGCCACCTGGTGGCTATTAGTAAAATTAGGAAAGCGTCAGTGGTCACTGGCAGACGCGAGCTAATCGAGCTGAAAGCCGTAAGATCAGATTGCATCAGACTATATCGAAATCCAAAAAATGAATCTACATTCTTTGATGGCCGTAAAAATATATTTTGAATACATTCTGAAATCATTTATAACAAATTCAGGTGCCTTTGACTCAGTATTTCTAAATTTCTCAATAATTTCGTTTGATGTAATTTTTACAGATTTCGATAGATGGAAGATTTTTTTCTCAGTTTCACATATAAGATGCGTATGTCTTTTTTATACACATAATTTATGTAATTTCTAGATGAGGGATATGAACCATGAAAATCTGAATGCATTTATCGGCGCATGTGTAGATGCGCCTAACATTTGTTTGTTGTTTAATTACTGTCAAAAAGGCAGCATTGTGGTAAGCGACTCGATACTAGGATAAAGATACTTAAATTTATTCATGAAATTCAGAATCAAAATGCGAAAGTGATTTTGAGAAATAAATTTAGAGTTAGATTTAGCAGGATACGTTTCATCTACATTTTTTGCAATTTTCTCAGATTTTGTTTTCGATTTTCAGGACATACTCGAAAACGATGACATTAATCTTGACGCCATGTTTAAAAGTTCGATGATACAAGATTTAACTAATGTAAGGAGTTCAAATGATTATGACATGAAAATATATTCATTTATGTATACGTATATGTACACGATTTTATGAATGTTGCTTTGTTATCCACAGTTCCTACATAATTGAAAGGACATCCCCAGCCTAAAGGCTGTACCAAAAAGGGGAATGCCCTGAAATAAGACAAGTCCCAAGAATAAAATAGAATCCCTGTACACTTCCGATATGTTTCCCTGAGCAAATACTTTGTCGACGTTTCGACTTTCTTAATAGTCATCTTCAAAAACACTGAAAAATAATTTTCCCATTCCAACCAGCGTATCAATCAATCGGGCATAGAACCTTCTTGTACCCCACCCCAGTACTCAGGAATACGTTACCTAAAGCCCGGCGCACACGGGCGGCAGTTTCGAGCAATTCTCGAGTAAGATCAGATTGCATCAAGACTATATCCAAATCCAAAAAAATGAATCTATATTCTTTGATGGCCGTAAAAATACATTTTGAAAACATTGTGAAATCACTTATAACAAAATTCAGGTGCTTTTGACTCCTTATTTCTAAATTTCAACTAGCCAATGAGAGAGCGAATAATTATCATGTGATTTAACCAAATACGGCACCAGTCGAGGCTGTAGCGTGGCCATCTTGACAAGTCACATGATACAGATGTTTGCCGGGAAAGATAATCGCTTGTCCGTCTCCAGTGGTAGCACACGGGCGACACCAAGCGATCGACATCCTCCCCCGGCAGGGATTCGAACCTGATGGCATCGAGATTGCCACGGCACGAAACCCTGCCACAATCGACCGTGTGCGCAGATACATGCGCAGATCAGATGATGTGATTTTTAGCCAATCAGAAATCCCGTTTTATTTTAGCCCGGGTTTTCCCATTTATAGTTCCTCCTTGAAATTTCCCTCAACGA
Source organism: Tubulanus polymorphus (assembly GCF_964204645.1). NCBI lineage: Eukaryota > Metazoa > Nemertea > Palaeonemertea > Tubulaniformes > Tubulanidae > Tubulanus > Tubulanus polymorphus. The sequence goes on from NC_134026.1 coordinate 7,096,188, forward strand.
TTATACAACGAGCAATCTGATTGGTGCCGCCAGTTTTCGTTCGGATAGTGCGCATGTAACTGCGCACATGGTCGTCTATGGCAGGGGTTCGTGCCGTGGCTGAGTGTAGCGATGCCATCAGGTTCGAGTCCCTGCAGAGGGAGGATGAGCGATCGATTGCTCAACGGTTGCTTGTAAATCGGTCGCAGCAACAGGCGACTAAAAATTGCTTCGAATCGCTTCGAATCCAATCAAAAACAGCCAATCAGCGCCAAAATGGCGGACTACACAAGTGGCGCCACTTCACGGTCTGCGATTCGGTGATAAAAATCGTCTAATGTGCGGTCGCTGACGACGGACGGCGATTTTCATAAAAATCGCCGACGATTTAAATCTTTCTACTGGCGACTAAAAATCGCCTAGTGTGCGCCCGGCTTAAGCGAATCAAATCTAGTCTATAGATCGATGTTTTAGAATCATATCTCAAAACCAACTTTTTCATAAAAGTTATTAATCAAGCTAGCATTATTTTTTTGCTTGTGTCATTCAAAGCCATCAACATGTTTAGGTATTATATATTATTTATATATTGACGCTCAACGAATTAATTTTATCATGACTACGTAACTCATTGCAGGGTCTATCGTATCTACACAGTACATGTCTACGGTATCACGGCTCCCTGAAAAGTTCTAAATGCGTAGTCGACAACAGATGGGTTTTGAAAATAACTGGATACGGCATGGCCAACATGAAATATGGTCAAACGCCGGTCGAAGAGTTGGGAAATTATGAGAGATATAGAAGTACGTTTGGTAATCATCCGGTAAAACCACAAAACCACGAACCACAAACCACAGCTGTAGCCTAATTCCACAGTTTTGTAACCGCATTCAATTCCCGTACCTATTTTCACTGTTCTTGGTGGAATCGTCTCAGGGGCTGCAGTTTCTTTGAAATTAGTTTAAATTTCCGATGATTGGGAACGCGATTTCAGATCAGAAACTGGGTTCCCTCGGACATAAGTGTTGAAACGTTGTAAGTGATCTGATTCTAGCTCTACAGTCAAATTTGAATTTCAATTTTCAATTCAAATTCTTTTCAATAGAAAGCTTGATATATTTTAGATAAGCAAGTCGAAGAAAATATACGAAGGTATTTCTCAATCTCTCTAAGTTATTTGACACTCAACATTATGAAATATGAGGATAATCCCTAGAATGTTTTTGTTTCTTATCTATCCGACCGCTAACGTTTCGTCTCCTTCAACAACTCCGTTTCTTCTTTACCTTTCTCTAACGTCGGCGTCCCCCAGGGCTCAACACTCGTACCTCTCCTATTTATAATCTAAGGCCTACATCTGATATTCACTAATACACTGAACACTTAAATTATATACTGTTTGCAGTTGGTTCAAATTGTTTATTATCTCATACAAACTTACATACCAATCATCTTCAATAGCTACGAAATAACAGAGATGGAACTGGATCCTGAACTGTGGAACTTGGCCCAGAACTGGTGAACTGATTACATGATAATTCTGTATTTCTATAAATTTCTCTAGAACTTTGGTGGACAGCTCCGGAGGTATTGCGATCACCCTTACCGCCAGGGGCCATCAATCAAAAAGCGGATATCTATAGCCTCGGTATCATCATTTATGAGATAATAACCAGGTCATCCCCTTACTGTACTGATGACGTCATCACGCCGAAAGGTAAATCGACAAAACCTTTATATCGAAATAGCCATTTCATATTCTAGTTATTTTCAAACTTCACAAATTGTCCAAGACCCGCTTCCACTGTTGTGAGTTAGAGTTAACTCTGCTCTAGAATCAATGTTTGAACACAAAACTCACAACTGAGGAACTGGATCTTCAGTTTTATTTTCATGATATGTATTGTAGTTCTTGCTTCTTGTTCCTGTTGTAAATTAACTCGTAAATGATACTGAATGAAAATAAATTCTTAAAATTAAAATCTTCGAAATAGAAATTGTGGATAAAATTCGCAATGGACCAATGGGAGATGCTCCGGCATATCGGCCGGATATATCAGCTATCTATAGTAACGTATGGACTAGTTTGATGGTGAACTGTTGGCACGAACATCCTGAATCCAGATATGACATGTCGGCAATAAAACGCACCGTCAAAGAAAATACAAAAGGACAGTAAGTTAAGAAGAAATCATTAACCGATTTTGAACCTAATAAATCAATCACATCGATCATGTATTCTCCTAATTTCTTGATATTATTGTAAATTGAATTATTGTGTAGAGGATTGAATATCATGGATCACATGTTAGCGATGATGGAAAAATACGCGAATAATTTAGAAGACATCGTCGAACAGAGAACGAGCGAGTTGATCGTAGAAAAGAAGAAAACGGACACGTTACTGTATAGAATGTTGCCAGAGTAAGTGAATGTTAGGTAGAACAGCAGGGAGGTGGGAGTGCTGGGTAGAGAGATATCAGGCAATCAAAAATCCATAAGAACGATAACAATATAAATCGCCATTTTCTAATGAGTAACTGTTTGATAATACATACGTTTTCGGGATGATATTCCCTCATCAGTTGAGGTCATTTCTTCTCATCAGGTGAGGTGATATCCTCTCATCAGGCGAGGTGATATCCCCTCATCAGGCGAGGTGATATCCCCTCATCCGGTGAGATGATACCCCCTCATCAGGCGAGGTGATATTCCCTCACCAGGCGATGTAATATACCCGACAAGTTAGGTGTTATGCCCTCATCTGGTGAGGTGTTATCCCCTCATCAGGTGAGGTGATATCCGCTCATCAGGTGGGGTGATATCCTCTCATCAGGTGAGGTGATATTCCTTCATCAGGTGAAGATCTAATTTGATCTATATGTATTTTACCTGATAAGGTGGATATCATCCCCAAAACGTTCGTGTCAGTAAACTGTTTTTCACTATTTTTCAACTAGTTTTCCCAGGCTTGTCGGAGTGATAGCTTGTTATCGTATATTTTCTTATCATTTTCAGAGTTGTTGCGGAGAAATTGAAACAAGGCGAAGAAATTCTACCCGAAATGTTTGAAATGGTGACGATCTATTTCTCCGATATTGTCGGTTTCACGACGATATCGGCGAAAAGTTCTCCAGTTCAAGTCGTTAATTTACTCAATGATTTGTACACATTATTCGATTCTATCATACAACAGTACGATGTCTATAAGGTAGGCCGCCAGACGGAAGATTGTTTACAAAAGCCGGAATCGAAATTTCTAATCATGCATTTCGATTTATACAAATAGTTCTGTATATGCGACCGAAAATCCGACTATACCTGTCGATTTCCGATTTCAAAATCAAACCCCTATTTCGTTCCTATTAGGTGGCGTGGGTTTGTAAGGTATACGCGCAAAATGAATAAGGGGGCTATCTTTTCTAAGTTCAGAACCGCACCCAAAATCCCTTCAACCTAACAAACCTGTGGGCTTATTGAATTCGGTGTGATAAGCGGGTGATTATCATTAGAAACTAATCATCGTTTTGCCCGATAAAACTGAACTATTATCCGCAATCTTGGAAACGTATAAAATGAGCTCTCTTAACGGGTGTTCCCTTCCATTTCATTATAAGAGGTTTATAGTTCGGTATTGTGGAGCTTTAGAGAGCTCTCTTGGTTGTAATGGGATACAGTGTTTATAGTGACAGAGAGGTATTTGGAGAGGTCGCACAGAATTACGTAGTAGAGTTTAAGAAGCCCCTCAATATGAGAGATCGTGTTCCCAGTTTGACAGTTCTCATTAGGTTTGACTTGAAGGTTCATTCCAGACTTGGTTTTTATCTAGAAATAGGCCCTAATTACAATAATGGCAAGGGTTCATCTAGTACAAGTTTGATACCCCCTCCGCCCTTCATCTAATTCAAACCTAGTGAACTCGACAGATTCAGTTGAACTGTGGAAGTGGATCCAGCTAAACTGCGGAAATCTAGTTGAACTGTGGAGAAGTGGATCCAGTTAAACTGTGGAAATGTAGTTGAACTGTGGAAGTGGATCCAGTGAAACTTTGGAAGTGGATAAAGTTGATTAAATGATTTTCTCCCATCGCTCGCAAACCCACCAGTCACACATCAAAGGGGGTTTGATTTTGAAATGGGAAATGTATATAAAGATGGATGTTCGGCCGAGAAATAGTGCAATTCACTCCAAAAACCAGCTTCATGAAAACGTTATAACATCTCTTGTTAAATTGTTATATCGGTTACTTCATGTTTGAGAGCAAAAATTCTTAACCTTTAGTCTTAAACTTCTCCATTAAACAGGGGAAATTTTGAATGACGTGTTCACGTAATGAATTTGTGTACTCCATAGGTAGAGACTATAGGCGACGCGTATATGGTGGTTAGTGGTTTACCGAAACGAAATGGTAACAGACACGCCGGTCAGATCGCCGATATGGCTCTAAGTTTACTGTCATCCGTATTAACATTTACAATACGACACATGCCAAAAGTACAGTTACAAGTCCGCATTGGTCTCCACACTGGATCGTGTTGCGCTGGTACGTAATGGAATTAACTGATGAGAAATGCGTTGAATTCGATGAGAGACCAGGCGGGGCCAGTTGCACAGTCGTTGATCAAATTTCACACCGATCTAAAGACCGTCTTAGTTCTATTACCTGTTCTTACCAAACAAATTGTACGTTAAATTTGACTGAAGTCTCGAGTTGTTGGCGAGGCCCTCAAAGACCGCAAAAATCTAAGGCAAATTTAGTTCTATAACCAATCAAACAATCTAAGACTAGTCTAAGCCCATTTTGGTTCTATAGTCAATGTAACAACTTATGATCAATATAAGCTTATTTCGGTTCTAAAAACAGTCTAATAACTTAAGATCAGTCAAACATGATTTTGGCTCTACGTCCAATCCAGCAACTAAGGAAGGACCAGTAAGCTCATTTCGATTTTACAACCAATCTAACTTAAGTTATACGTAAGACTGTGACACCAGAACAAACTATCGACAATATGCCATCTATTGTAATGCAAAGTTAGTAGTAACATTCTTGTATGCAGAGTGGTCGTATATTATTTCAAATGAATTGTAAGTCCCCAAACATTAAGAACAACTTCGAATTTACGTTACGTTGCAATGAAGATTCGAATTGTCTATTGTCTGAATGTATATTTTTATGGTCTGTAGGATCTAAAGAGCATAGTTCTGTGTACGTATTTCAGGTGTAGTCGGGTTAGCAATGCCTCGTTATTGTCTATTCGGAGATACAGTAAATACAGCATCCAGAATGGAATCCACCGGAGAAGGTAAGAACATTTTCATTTCATTAGAAATTCATTAGAAATCAGGATGCAGTTCTTCAGTACTCATCTAAAATTGATATCATCCGAATACAATCATCCGAATCTATTTGATCATCGTCTGACTGTTTCACCGTCCCAAAATCCATTCTCGTTTGAAATTTTCTTGATACGCCTTTGCCCAGTTGTGCTTCAAAAGTTGTCTCAAATCTTAAAACTTGGTCTTATGTGGTTAGATTGTCTATATAACTAAGATGGTCTTAGATATACTGGTTTTAAGTCTAAGCCATGAAGGTTCCACAATTTCTCGTTTGAATTTTGAATGAAAAGATTTTCAATGTTTAAAGACTGAATGAACGGTCGATTTTTTAAATAATTTCGAATGTTTCTTTCAGCGTTGAAAATTCATTTGAGTCAGAGTTGTTCGGAGGTGTTACAAGAACTCGGTGGGTATCAACTTATATGTCGAGGAGATATAGAAGTCAAGGTAAAAATAGATATGGGCATTAGGACACTGTTCTAGGGGTCGTTACATCAGCTGGTATTCACACAGTTCTGGGGGTTAACCGTAAGATCAGCTGGTATTCACACTGTATCCACTGTTTTTCATTTCCTTTAGGGGTTTTAGGCTAGGGGTAATGTATAATGTATGCAAGATGAAAACAAATTATTTTGTCTGTTTAAAGGGTAAAGGTACGCAGACAACTTATTGGTTGGAAGGAAAGCGGGGTTGGAATGGAAAACTACCGAATGAATTTGATTTGTAAGTAAAAGACACGACATATGAAATAGAACGTGACGATATTATGAATATCTAATATTTCGATGTATTTCTTGAATCGTTTCAGTAAACCAGAAATGTTTGGAGGTTTCCCATTGCGTCGACTATCAAAAACTCCAGACCTCCCAAACGGTTTCGTTACCATTCACACATGAAAAAAAATTTATAGTGATTTCGTTGTAAAAACTATTATCTATTCACCTTGATAAATTAAATTTCCGAGAAAGTTAATTGTATTAAGTGAGTTTATTCGAATTTATTTGTTGTTGATTCTAAACTGAATGTTTAGTCAATATGCATCAAGTATTTAGAAATCGAATAAATCGGCAAATGCTGAGAATCCTTTCGACACAGCATCTAAGACGTCACCGCCGGCATCGTCCAAAGCGCTGATAATACTGCAAAGCGTTACCTGTCGCTTCAGCCTGATCTCGCGAATTTCTTCGAGATCTCGTTTGGAGAGTACTGATTTCGCTGTTACTGCAGTCACCAGCAGTGTCGCCACCAGAAGCAGTAGGGTTTGCGCTTTACGGACCATTATAGATTCTTTACCATCAGATTACGTTTGTCTTCTTTCTGGAAAGAAGAGAGAAACTATTGAAAACCGGGGAGCGAACTGTTGCAGAGTCGTCTTTAATTGAAGACCAATCTACAGGACTGAATTTTGATGGGGGAGGTGGCTAATTGATAAATTTGGTGACAAAATTGAACAATGCGAGCACCAAAGCAAACGATGCTTTTAAAGAATCATACGAATTATAGGGATCCACCACAGGTATAATTTTGGTTCTATGACTAATCGAAAATCATAAGACCGATATAAAGTAGTGGTCTTGAATCGTAAGATTTTTGTTGTCGGCTATAGAAACTAGAATGGTCTTAGGATGGTCTTGAATCGAGGCGCGTTGGAAGCAATTTTTGATTGCCGTGGCCAATTGCGGATTTTTGACAGGTTCCACGGCGAATTTACTTCAAATTTCTTCAAAAAATGGTATTCAAAGAAAAAGTGTCATTCAGTAAATTATTTCTTTCACCGTGGCAGTCGCTGTACCTCGGCTCCAACGCCACTGAAAACTGGCCCCTCAAAAAGTTATATCAAGACAGGAGCAATGTAAACAGATAGACCTACCTCGCTCACATATGACGCATGTAAAATACTTCAAATCCATTATAATTTCACACTCTATAGAAATCTATGTAGAAAATATGCAGTTTGAATTTTTTACTTGCAAAAAACCCACTAATTCCCCTCAGAACAGATTATAGCCGTAGCCGTTTATCTTTTTATGCGCATAATTTCAAAATGTTCAAAACAGCACCAACATTTTACACATGTATGTATTACATCAGATTCGTTGCCTGGATGATTTCATTCGAATTGATAAAACAATGGCAGATAATAGATAAATGGTATGCCAGACATAGATAAATGGTATTCGAAGTGGCCCATCCATAAGAAATACGTAGAAAACAGTAAGAATAACGATAAGAGTAGTACTATTCGTTATTTATTCTAAATCGAGTTAACACGGCTACTCTAAGAATATTCTCATCACGTCCAGTAAAACATTGTAAAACTTCCCGAAACGGGAATCGAATTGGAGTAATAAAGACGCAAGGACGTAGGCCTTAACGTACTATCGACGTGTCCGCGTCGGGTCAGTTAGCCTGTCAACCGTGGATCATTGAAAGACGACCATTAAATCATCATGTTGATAAACTGTTAACATGGACAAAATGAGTGAACAGCTATTTTTCATTAAGGATGGGCCTCGGTGTTGTCGTCGTGATCCACTTATCAAACCACTGCAGTCATAACCCGATTATACGTGTTCAGCAAAAAAATAAAATCTGTCGCTTCAAAATATTCACATTCTAAATAGTCTCCCATCGTGTACAAATTTATTCAAATCGAATACTAAATCATTCACATAAATTATCATGCTAGGGAATTATTTTTGAATTTGTGAATTGTGTCTATGGATCTGATGTGACTGTGATTGGAATAAGCTGAAGTATTGTATGTGTCTACAGCAGCCTTTTGTTCAAAATCGTAGAACATTCGCATTTAGAAAGTAAGTTCTTCTATTTTTTTCGGTGAGTAGGGAAGACACATAGAGTTTAATAGAGTCTTTCTTAACGCCGCCCCGGACAATCGCAGAGTGCTATTTTGGTTAGTTCTTCATTGTGGGTTTTTTCATCAACTCATCGATATTCTTGGTGGAACACTCTAGAGTCCGCTTGTGACGATGATTTACAATAAAATACCACCATATACAAGGAAAATGAGACCGAAAATGTTTCCTTGGGCTGTGTCGTAGTTTATTGCAACCTTTCGACTCAAATACAAGGAATACAATATTCCTAAAGATGAACATTAGAATCAAGTACAAACGTTGAAGATAAACTACTAACTCATGGAATACAACATTCCTAAAGATAACTATTAGGTTTAAGTCGAAACATTGAAAAGAAACTACTAGCTCAAGGAAACATTCGGGACCCATTTTTCTTTTATACTACTGAATGGTATCATATATTAAAACAATAGTTTGTTTTGTATAGTCTTCGATGCTTCGTGGATTTTCATCAAAACCATTTGATTACTTGCTTACTTTATCTTGCTTACTATCTTCCCACTTCCAGCGATCAGTAAATCAAAAATTGGTTACGATTTTTTATTAGTTATGGTTATTATTAGTTTTTGATGGTTTTTATGGATGAATGCCATGGTGACATTACATTGTGACCATCGTATTTTTCTACTGATGTTTTCTCTGTCAAATTGTTAATTGCAATTGCAGTCTCTGAATAGCCGTGTTAACCGGGTTTAGAATAAAAAGTACTATATAGTACTACTCGTCTCACTATTAAGCCTCTGAATTGAAACTGAGGAATTGATTCTGAATTGAAACTGAGGAATTGATCCACCGGTCGATCAACTAAACAATCTTTGAGCAACTGGTCTCAGTATTCTGTGCTTATTATTGCTCTAGGAACTGTTTATACATGACACGAACAGAATACTTTAACTAACAATCATCTTAAAATCTAATTTTCCTTTCAGGACAAATCTAACATGTTACGGTTGACCTTTATCATGTGCCTGACTTTCATGGTCGCCTCGGCAAATAAGCATGACTCGTACGTTGATGAGAACGAGAGTTTGGAAGAAATTGAAGTTGTAGGACTTCAGCGACAGAGCAGGTCCTGCTTCTCGCTCGAGGTCGAATCTACGATGGAAATTCTGAAGAAAATCATCGGTATTCTCGAAGAGATCGTTGACGTGGCAGATCCTCTGAAAACCGCTTAGCAAAATGTTTTATTCCTACTCACACTGATTTTATCATCTATCGTTAGTTTTATTGTTTTTATTTCATTTGAATCGGGAAAAATAAATAGATTGCGGACTATGTTATATTTATCTAAATACGTTTCTTATCTTTATTCATTTGGCGCTCAGGATTTCGCTCCACGTTTAAGTCGGTCGAATTTGAATCTAGAGTAAAAATCAGTTCATATTTCCAATATCTTTGAATCAAATTGTTATTTGCATCCAGGATCCGCTTTCACAGTTATAAGTTAGAGTCGACTATGAATCGATAATTTCAATTTCAATGTGTCATTAATGAACTGTGGAACTGGACAAATTTTGAGTTAAAGGAACCGATTTATGGGTTAGATTGACTCGGAATTAGAAAATTTCATTTTCAATAAGTCTAGGTAACTAAGAACTGTTGAGCTGTGTACAGAATTTGATCTTGTTCCACGGGATCTCGATTACGTTTGACTTGATTTTTTTCATTTCAAATTAAACTCATAAGTCAAATCTTTATTCGCTACTTTGGAATTGGAACAGCATTGCCAAACATCTTTCGAATAATAAGATAAAATCCCACTATTTACAGATTAAAAGAATTTAAAAACCAGAATTTATTTATTCAATCAAAAATATATAAAAGACACGACGTTTCGATCTCACCCTAGAGATCATCGTCAGGTGTGCTGACGATGGTTGAGATCGAAACGTCGTGTCTTTTATATATTTTTGATTGAATGAATAAATTCTGGTTTTTGAATTCTTTTAATCTGTAAATAGTGGGATTTTATCTTATTATCCGTTCACCACGTTTGAGTGTGGTTATCGTTCTATCTTTCGAATAGTTCATCACAGTTGACAACGTTTATTAACATTTATGGGTTCGAACCCCACTGTTGGATGATATTTTCTTGATTCATTTCTCCGGTTGTCATAATCTTAAAGAATATGTTCTTTTTAATCACTGCGGATCATTACATTTCAATCATTACGGATATTTTGTTGCTCTCCTACAGCTGGTTCTATAGACCGGTATTAACTCCAACCTGTTGTACGAACTGGTCTAATGGGAAACATGATTTTACAAAATTTACCAGGTGGTCGTCGAGTAAGAGTACGAAAATGATATATAAGTTATACGAAATAGGTTCATTTTCTGATAGTTAAATGCATAGACTAGTCGAATTATTTTTGTAGCCATTTGAAATTCAGCGAAAGAAACATTTCCAATCAGAAATGAGAAGAAAATAACTAATGATGATAATTTCTATCGAAAATAACCTTCTTTTATGTCAATAAACGTTTGAAAAATATCTATTTCAATCTTTTCTAAGTTATATTTCGCGGTTGAACGCTTACATTGTACTCCCACTAGATCTTTCAGAGGGAATCGGTCTCATCGATAGAACAGCGCCAGCTATAAATACTGTAAAATGGTGGTGTAATACTCAGTGCTGGCGTGGCAAAGGGGTTACTTCGTTCACTATGAAAACTCTGACTGTCACTTAGATTGTTTCTAGCGGGTTCGAGTCCTGTTCGCGGGCCTCGGATCTTCTGTACCCCTTGCGCAATCCAGCATTTTTGTTCCATTTTGCTCGCACTCATATACGTCTAATATATACACAGAGCATGCGCCAGTTGTTTTTTTAGATTTTATTTTTTATTTTTCATTTCTAAACATTATTCGAAGATTATTCAAATAAGTCTCTACTTAAAACGCGTTGCTCGGGTTAAGCATTATCCATGCAAAACCCTTAATGCAGCAAAATAGTAATAACATGCGTGTTTTATGTAAATCTATAACTAGAATACCAACCGCCTTATTCCTACAGTCGCATGGGCTCCAATAAGTTGGTTATGTTTCGTCTCTGGTGACAGTTAAAAATATGTAAGTTTCAGATCGATAATGATATTCGTATACCGGTGACCGTATACCGTCATTTGTTTTCGTATACATCGCAACATCTGCATCTGTTATCTTTCATGAAATGACACTTGGTTTGAAACAAAAATGCAATTTACTCCTCGTGTTCGACATAAGTATGTTTTAAGTAGCAGTTAATAGCCACGGAGTTGGTCAAACAAGAGTAATGAACTGGCCTGATTTGGCTAGTCAATGATAAATAAATCGGATCGTATTTGTATATTCAATCTATCTCTTTGCGATGTTTTGGAAATAACGGAAATCAATTTTTTAAGTTTAACACTCGTTAGAATATTAGATGTAAAGTTATCATATCTTTGAAATATCTTTGAATAATAAGACAATTACGTAGATATGAAATAGAACATAGAGATATCGGGTAACAATGAGCAGTCATAAACTGTTTTAACTCATTAGAAAATTACGATTGATATTGTTTTCGACAAAAAGTTCGTTTAAATGGATGAGTTTTTTAGATTTGATTTGAAAGATTCAACCTGTAAGATTTTCAGATTTTTATGATTCTCCAATTTTCAGGCTTCAAAGTTCTAAGTTCTGTCGTATTGTATCTGTAAAAAAAAATCTACCTTAAATGATTATAGAATCTTCATCTATATATATTTTCTTTAATGTAGATTACTTTTGCGTCAGAACTAAGATTTGATATATTGCAACAAAAAATGAAACTTTAAAAAGCAATCACAGAGGTTTTAAAAGTTTCAGTGAAATAAATACATTTTGTAATTTCTTTCAGAAGCAAGATGCGTTTGGTGATATTTCTATCAATCGCAACAATCGCGGTCGCCTCGGCGACGACGGAAAAGCACGGCGTCGTCAAGAATCGACGAGATCTCGCGGTAATCGACGAGAAGTTGCAAAACGAAAATCCGTTGAAAAGATCGAAACGTTCTCTTTGTTCGATCGAGGAGAATTTGACATCGGCTCTTCACCGATTGCGCGGTATTACTAAAATCATCAGGCTCAGAGAAAAACAGGTCTCCATATTCGGAACGACTGAATTAGCGGATGACCTGATCGATTTTGCGTTGGGAAAATCCGGAACCGAATTAGCAATCAAGGATGTTATCGGACCGTTGTACGTGACCTATAAGATTGTGACCGGAGTTGAAAGTGAACCGTTGAAAGTGTTCGCAGTTCTTGATTTGATCAGAAGAGGTGGGCAAGTCGATTTGAAGGGAATTCTAGAAGATTTGGTCGCATTTGCTCTGAAAATCAAGCACATATCTTTTAACCCGCACAAAATCGAAGAGATGTTCAAAAAAGCTTTCAATGGACTCCGTGGCCATCCCCACCGAGCCCACCATAGACTCCGCGGCCACCGACACCGACACCGACAGCGTCACCATCCCCATAGGCCCCATAGGCCCCACAGACCACATAGACCCCACAAACCGCACATGCCCCGTAAACCACATAAACCACATAAACCCCACAAATTCCACCGATCACAAAGACAACGACATGGACATAAAGACAAGAAGACTAATAATATTCCAGGGAATGTGATGCCATAGTTAAATTGTCTGTGGGGTTATTGATTAATAAACGACTGCACTTGGGAAATACATGAATATCAGGTTACTACACCTAGCGATAGATGATAAAACTAATGTATAATGAGCACTATTTCTCCTTGTTTTAAACTATTCATGTTAAATTATTATTATTCATTGTTAACGGTTTCAAATTTCAATTCTCTGATGGGATAAAATGTAGAAAAAACAGAAAAATAAACGTTAGATGTTGAACAAAAATATTTTCGTTCGGTTTTGTGTAAGGTGTTTCTGTCCTTCCTCTTGTAACAATAATAACCGCTGGTTTTGATGGCGATAATTTGAATAAGGATTTCGAAAGAATCAGATGTATGTTCTCGCAGCGGGAATCGAACCCGGGCCGCCGGGATGAAAGAAACCCAGAAATCCTAATGAGAAATCCCCTAGTAGACCATAATGAAGTCTCAATGAACCGCTGTATAATTTTGGACTGATGATAAGTCACAGTCAAATTACCACCAAATTGACTATCATCGCATTCAACCATTACTTAAGATATGACCACCCATAGTTTAGACTGGTATTATTTCTAACCCGGAGACTAATATTGGATACGAACTAAGTTAGCCCCCGGGTTAAAGATAATACATGTGGTTCACGATATCGATACCTTTACTCTATTTATCCGCTTGCACTTGACGGTCAATATGACGCGTTGTGACTGCCGCTTTCGGTGATTAATGTTTCCAGCAATAGCGAAACCGATAGACTGGTTACCGGTCCCTTCAGGCAAGTCATGTTCATCGCGGGCACAGAGGATAAGATATGATGGAGAAACAATGAACCCATGTCCAACTTTTGTAGAGAAAATGTTACTAACTACCGATTGAAATCGATTACAGACAAACGAACAACACCTCCTTATTAGTATTAACGACCATTTTATTGATTTATTTCGCAGCCTATGGTAACATTCTTCTTTACGTTATCGTTCAACAAGAAAGACAATGAATGAGAGGCGCAGTTCCGAATCTCTGCGAATTGACTGCTGCACAACAAATTATACACAACACATTATTTAATGACGTCTAATCTAATCATGACATTCACATCGAAACTAGCATCAAGCATCCTTACAATAGTTATTTTAGATGATTTAATTATTCAAAAGTTCAACCGGTGGGCAGGTGCCCATTACCGATTCTGTTTCGAGTTTTAGCGCGAATACTGGCCAGGCGCCGGCGTTGTCGTGGAAACACTGCTCGCTACGGTCGGACGATAGATACATACGATATCCGGGAACTGTAAATCTGATATCGGCAAAACGATTGTCTCTTAGCGAGGCGTTCATTTGACTGACGGTGATTCGACGTAGCCTCATCAGCATCTTAATGACAGGGCGAGATCGGCTGCCAGTCGTGTACAGAGCAGCCGAACGAATCTCATGGTGTATTTTACTGTCCAGTTTAAAATGAAAATCCAAACCGTCAAAGTCACACGCTGAAAGAGTATTCGGAACAATATCTTTACAATGGAACCGCGTTACAACGAACTCACGGAACCAGAAAATCGGTTCGGTATGACCGACGGTTCGTTTTTATGCAGTATGAAATTAATCAAATTCATCTAAGTCCAGGTCATTAGTTATTTTGTAACTTGAATATTTCTAGTTTAAATGCTGCTTACCTTCAACCCAAACTGTACACATCTTTTCGTTACGTCCTGGAAATACATACGTACATATCATATGTTATTTGTTGTATTTGGACATTGAATACATTAATCATTTTGTTCCGTCTATGCCACCAAACAGTCCGCCATCCGAACTTAAGTGTCAGTAATCCTCCGGGGACCGGTCGCAGAGTCAAGGCTCAGACGTAAGACCAGTCTAAGACCAACTTTGTTCTATAGGTAATCTAACAACTTAAGATTGGTCTTAAGATTTAAGACCACTTTTGGACTTAAGTCACGACTGTGCAACTGGCCCCTGACGAAGGCATACTCTGGTCCGAGATTTAGTCTATATGTAATCGTTCCAGCGACCGCATTAAGTAAAAACGTATGCACGGATTTACTAGCGGTTTCTTTAGTACAAATAAATGTCATTAAACAAAGTCTATAGGATATACAAAATAAATACATGCTAAGGTCCAAAGAACATCATTATAAGCAATTACAAATATTATAGAAATAACAGTGACATTTGACGGTGATAAAAAAAATATATCTATGCATATAAACTGATAATTTCAATAAAGGATGATAATGGTAATGATGATAACAATGATAAATAATAACATAAAATAATAACATAAAATAATAATAAATGATAATGAATTATTATACATTATCATTTATTATCATTCTATGTAAGATATGTTGATAATGATGATTATGATGATGATAATATTAATTAACAGATTGGGATTCTTTGGTTTCTAGAAATGAATCTAACAACAAGACAGATTACTGTCGAGTTTAAATCAAAGTTATAAAGAGGATTTCCAAAAAATAAGAATTCGCATTTGTTCGACATATTCAATCTATTGAAATATACGGAAGTCGTTGTAGGGAATCTAGTGGCGAGAGAAAAGATTCATGTTGGAGGGAAGGTTCTCGACACTGAAAATTTTACTAGTAGCATAATATTGCGACAGCGATTAGTGAATGATCCTACAATGGATAATATTTCAAAGTTTATTTATCTGACAGACTCGAGATGCATCTAAACCCTATCTAGACCCGGCCCATTAAAAGACAACATAATACCGAATAACTATTAACTGTATTTCATGGTTATTGAAAATAGAAAGAAAATTATATTAATACTAGTTAGTTTTGTTACTTCGATTGATGAGGCATCCTACAATGGATAAGATTTCAAAGTTTATATATCTCTGACAGTTTCGAGATACATCTAAACCCTATCTAAACGCGGCCCGATTAAAGACAACATGGATACTGCATACGAAGCTTACTGTAATTCATGGTAATTGAAAAAAATAGAAAAGAAAATCATATTACTACCCATATAAGGGGCAGTACAAGGGAAGGGTGGGGGGGGGGGGGGTAATATAGTATTTTCACAACCTAGCTTTAGAAAGTTTCACATTCTAGGGGGAGGTGCCTCAAACCCCCTTAAAGACTTCGCGTCTACGGCATTCTAGTTCATGTAGCAATTGCCCATGTGTAGGCCCAGGCAGACCTCCGGTCTTTTAGGCCCCCTATTCATAATTCCTGGATCCGCCACTGCAATATCCCCGCACCTTAACTGCATTTCGTGTGATAAGTGTATTACTAAGTGCGGTCAGTACACAAGATGACTCAAAAGCAAAAACTATTTCAGGAGCTTGAAAGCATCCAATTAGGCTACTGAAATCGTCTTTAGTCTTGATTTATATTCGCAATTCATTTCACTCATCGCCGCCACATTATTGAAGTCATCTCTATTTTGTGAAGACTCATCCAAATGACAGTATAAGCGAGTTCGACTCTAAGTGAAAGATTGAATAGTAAAATTACTACTGACCTGATAAAGCCTGATTCCACAGTGGGGTGCTGGCATTCAGAGACCTGACTCCCACTAAGTGCAGAGCGACAAGTCCTGATAATAAACTCAATGCTGAAACTGGTTTCATGCTGACTGATGGTGGTCTCTGAGTTCCGGTCACAAACTGAAACAATCCTCCCGAGTTTGATCATATATACTTTTCTTACCAAAATCGTGTAGGCGAGTGGAGAAGACAACATTGGGAGAATTGATAATTTCATTTTAAAGTTCTAAGATCCATACGTATCCTTAACAAGATTAAACACGGGATACTCGCGCAGGCAGGAAGCCATATCAGCGTGAATATTGAAAAGACAATCGTCTGAAAACGCCTCTGCAAAATGATAAAATTATATATTTCTATTAACGGCGAGACTTATTCGTTTTAACCAGTTAAACGTTTGTGTTTGAAATGAATCAAAATCCACGTGGAAATGAGTAAATATCAAACGTTTTTTCCCGAATATGTTTCGCCTACGTGCAATGAATAAAAGTTAAAATCTCCAGTTTTCGGTGTACATTTTCACTGTCATAGTTTACTTTACCTAACTGCGCAATTCCGCACGCGGACAAAAGCGAGATCTTTTACTGTAATTTTTCTAAACTCGGACGATACCGATTCCAGTTAAGTGAGTTTTACTGTTAGTATGTGTTTGGTCAGGGAAAAACCATCGACAAATTGAAGCTCTGAAACCACCGGGATTCGAACCATCTCATCGATGCTACGTCGTCTCCGTGTCATTTCTCAAAGACAAGGAATGGATTAGAATCGACTTATGAAAAATCAGTCTAAATTTATTGAAACACCAAGAAAACAATCGAAGTACTAGAACATATCAGGACCAACTTTCATCAGTTGTGAGTTAAATTCGTCTTCTGAATGTCTTGAGTGATAGTTAATTAACTTATTTCAACTATGTACAAATCTCGATGCATCAAGTGGCCAACAAACCACAATCAGTTGCTTGTTGAGTCAGGCTGGATGAAATATTGTTTTATGAACTGGAACCAAAAATACCAATTATGTACTTCAAGTTGAACAAAAAATCAGTAAATTCGACCAATCAACCAACTGTATCTGTACATGTACTTTGTTTTCCCGACTTCTAAATCAAGTCCTCTGCTTCTCTCCCGGCAGGTGTGGCTGGTGGGTTTGTAAGGGCCCCACGTCAAGTAAACATGACAAATCATCCCTATTAAGATCGAAACTATAACTGTCACAAATGTGGAAGGCGGTTCCAGAGATTGCAGATTTAGATTGAATAGATTCGGTTTGTGACGCGGTTGTAGTTGATTATTATGATAAATCGATCGATAGTTGGGCTGATTGGCTGCGAGCTCTGTCGTGAACTTCAGACGTTCTCAAGGTCACGCCGAATATATCTTCATGAAAACGTCCATTATCCTGCGTAAAAACAAGAGAATTTACATTTTCAAAGTTACCCGGTATCCATGCTGAGAATACTTCAGGGTCCGTATTACGAAAAAGCTAAACTGTTTAATTTCCTGTTGGCTTAATTGCTTTGGTTTCTTAAAATTGTCAATGAGGACAATGATAAAAACTTTCAGACCGATTTCAGTATTATTAGTCCCATTAGAACATGCAGTTGATATCGTTTACACTTTTATCAAAAATGCATAAAGAAATTTAGGTATTTTTGCTTTTATGGATTTTCAGATAGAGTTGTACAAGAGCCTGTGTAAACCTGGTGTCGATTCAGTAAAATGAGACGGATTGTTCTTTGAAGGTAAGACGTATTCAGAGTACGAGAGCCTATGGGTAAATGAAGGGGTAATTTAGCGGATGAAGCTAATACGTATGTTGGACGAGTAGCAAAGGCTTATACTCTAAATTAATCTAGTTAACCTTCAAAGTACTATTTTTCTTACTATTTACGTTTTATACATTTCCAGTTAAATTCTAATGGTATCAAAAATATAGTTATCAGAAGGAGTGGACACTGAAACATGAATGGACTATCCAGGGTGAATTTAGTACTATCTGCTTACTCGCATATTCAATACGTAAGCCTTGGCCGCTTCGTTTGTCATATTGCCTTCTGATTGGATGATAAGTTCCAAGGTCGTTGTGACGTCGGCCGCCATGGATACGTCACCGCAGACGTAAAAATGCCCGCCATTTTTGTGAATTGTTTTATAGATATTGGGTGCATTTCTCTTCAGGAGATGTTGTACATAGGTCTGAAATAAAAGAAAATAGGTCCGAGTTGAAAATATAGGTCAAAATACAAAAATTGTTATAGAAAATGGAAACACGACCTATCCCGACAGATGGTTCGACTAAAATCGGCGTTACATAAGTCAAGGTTTTCATTGAACGTCCCTCATATCTAATATAAACAAAATGCTTGCAATTTTTTCATAGTGTTCACTTTTCATAAGGGTAGACATGAATATGAGTATATGACACGACGACTTTGAAACTTAATTCACCTAAAATCTACAATCAAGTAAACAAATAACTGGACGATGAAGAATGTTCTAAATGAGTAATCGAACGAACCTTTGGGATTCCGACCTCTCTGGATAGAGCGATGTGAACTGCATGAAGACTCTCTGTAGTAAGCGCATTATCCGTTTCATCTTTAAACAATAAATCTACCGTTGATTGTCGACATCCGAAATATAACTCATAGTTCCCCCAACTCGAAGAATCTGCAACAATATAGTCAGATGTAATCATGAGAATTGAGAGTCCGATATGTTGAACAATGAAAGCATAGGCTTATAGAGGTGAAACGGGTAAGATGGGGATATGGGGGATGGGGAAGAGGGCTAGGGGTAGATTTGAGAGTAGGTGGAGGGATGGAGAGACAATAAGCAAAGACGAGGGTTGGTAATAGGAAAGATGGAGAGGGAAAGTGGGAAAGGGAGAGTGAAAAGAGGAGACGAGTGGGGGGAGAAAGAGATGGGGAGGAAAGTGAAAGGGAAAAGTAGGAGAGAGGAGGTTGTGAAGTAATACCTTCAATATTGTTTCTATCGAATTCTCGTTGTTGCCAAAAACTTCTGAAAGGAGCGATACCGGTCCCCGGGCCGACCATTATTACCGGTCGACTGTGATCGTCTGGTAAATGGAACGACGGAGCCCTGAAATAATACAACGAGTCAGACTGTAAAATGGTAAGACAATCTAAAAGAGAGTTAACTATTTTTTGATTGAAAGTCCTTTCAAGCCTTGGTTTTTGTGAAATTGATCCTGAAATGAAGAATTGTTTCTAAGCGTGTGGCGCCCTTGAAGGAAATCAGTTTTGAAAATGGCTAACAGAATTGAATCTAAACGTCACTACTCTCTTAGTTCTAGAAATGGCTCATAGAATTGAGTCTCAACATCGGTACTCTCTTAGTTTTAAAAATGGTTCATAAAACTGAGTCTCAACACCACTACTATCGAATTGAGTCTAAACAATTGAGTCTAAACGTCACTGCTCTCTTAGTTCATAGTTGTTTTTTTTGATAATGATGATAATTTATTTTCATTTAATTACGTTACACGATGAGGTTATTTTCACAGTTCGGAATAACTAGATGATCAAATTTTCCGAAGGTTTTTCTATTTGAAATAGAGACAGTCACATGCCTATGGAAACTTTAACAACACTAAATGTCACTGATAATTGTTATACATATTTCATCTATATTTCGTATTTCTTTATTGTTTCATGTCTCCATCTTATTACTCATTGTCCTCTGAGACTGTTTGTCTGTGTCAGAATGTGTTAATTGTTGTTTGTCTCACTGTCATGTCACTACTCGTCACCTTTGTTTTTGTATCATTTTCCATGTCTCAACCTGTCTGAATCTGTGTTATATAAATAGCTATGTGTAAAAATAAAGTCAGTTCCAGTTTTGGTATTCCAAACTGATAGTTCGCTCGTTACTCTTTCGCTCTGTTCCGGATTTCCGACGTCGACCATTCTTCGAGAATAGGACAGAAAATAGCGTTGCTAAATTGGTGTTAGAACCGGCGGGCAAGTTTTATATTCAACTGCCCGTATAAGATCCTGGTACCGCGCTCTCAACAGCTAGTTTTCCCCATCACGATGAATATTCTACCACCGGCAGTCGTAGTAACCCTTCAAGAGGCTGGATACCACCAGGCACCTCAGAATTGGACTATTAATGCCGAGGAAGGATGTATCAAAGTTTCACTGACATGGACAGTCCAGTCATCGAAGCCATCGAAAGCGGTGAAATCGAAGTCTACTCTGAATCGGGACCGTAGACGTATGCAGGAATTCCTGAACCGAAGGATGCTGAAAACAGAAGTTCCGAAGTCAACGAAATCAGATAACGCTACCATGGACACAGCGGTCATGACTGTCAACGCGACTCATGATATAAGATCTCAGACAGTTGAGGACGTCATAACTACCGCTGAAATAAAGAAATTGGAAGAAACTTCGCAGAAACTTTCAGGTGAACTTGTCGATTTGAAGGTCAATTTAGAATCAAAAGAAAGAACTATTATTGGACAACAAAAAGAAATCTTTGGACTACAATCAAAATTGGATAAATTAAAAATGCGAAATTATCCTTGTCATTGCGCTAAAGATCCGAAAAACTCTCAAGCATGCGAAGATACATTAACTGATATCGGTGATCTTTACGAAGCAGACCAACCGAAAATCATGGCTGCAAAACGATCAGGAATATTATATGAGGTCCGGGTGCAAGATCCAATCTCGAGAAAATACGCTGATTTCTTTGTGCACTGGGGACAATCATTATCATCAGTTTTCTATGACATTTTGAACAGATACGATTTGAATATAAAATCATTCACCTATCGCGAACCAGATTCCAAAAATAAATGCTTGGACATTGATCGAAATACTTCATTGTGCTCGTTACATGAATCAGGAATCATCAAACACTTATGGGATAAAAAGGGTAGAAATATAGTTTGGTTAGGAATGAGATTTTGATTAGCTTGTGAATGATCAATACTTTTAATTTGTATAAAAATAGTGTTCTCAAATTGATAATTCTTCATTAAATTCATTTCATCTAATTTTCGGGGACGAAAACTTTCAGAACGTAGTGGGGGAGGATTTAACAACACTAAATGTCACTGATAATTGTTATACATATTTCATCTATATTTCGTATTTCTTTATTGTTTATGTCTCCATCTTATTACTCATTGTCCTCTGAGACTGTTTGTCTGTGTCAGAATGTGTTAATTGTTGTTTGTCTCACTGTCATGTCACTACTCGTCACCTTTGTTTTTGTATCATTTTCCATGTCTCAACCTGTCTGAATCTGTGTTATATAAATAGCTATGTGTAAAAATAAAGTCAGTTCCAGTTTTGGTATTCCAAACCGATAGTTCGCTCGTTACTCTTTCGCTCAATTCCGGATTTCCGACGTCGACCATTCTTCGAGAATAGGACAGAAAATAGCGTTGCTAAAAAACCACCTCGGATACCCGCGGTTCCCCGCTTTGCAGATCTCCAGTTGAGGAAACAGGGCGCAAGTTAAAGAGCAGCATCCTTGAACGATTCTGAAAGACGCTTGACATGCGCCCAGGAAGAACTGTGATTACTAGAATCTACTAAGGGCGATTCCGAAACGAATGATGCAGCATTACAAGTTCCTTACCTCGGAATCAATTATGGCTAAATAGTTGAAAGGTTAACACACTGAATTGGCATGATAGAAGTTTTGGCTTTTTACTACGTTGCTGGTTGCTCTTCGGTTAAGGCTTCATTTAAACTGATGCTATTTTGACCTGTGCTTTCCCTGTATTGAACTGATTGATATTTTCCAACCTTTTTTCAGATATTTTACCATAGAATATTTCACCATTTACTATGAATTCTTGTCCAACGTTTATTAATAGTTACGTTCATATTTTACACAATGATAAACTTTCACAAAATCTGAGTAAATTGTGTTCAGATCATTACTTAATAAGATATTTCACCATTTACAATGAAATCTTGTACAACGAATATTCATGTCTGATTTAGTTACATTTGTATTTTGTATTTTATTATCATAAACTTTCAAAAATCTTATTGCATCAAATTTCTGAGAATTAATTTATCACTTGATGCAAAATATATATCTTACAAATGAATTGTAGCTGTAATAAAGACACAACTACGTTGAATTGATTTTCGAATACGCTACATGGTCAGTTCCAGAACATTCTCAGACAGCCAGCACACTCTCAGACAGTCAGCACACTCTCAGACAGAAGTGCATTCTCAGACAGTCAGTACACTCTCAGACAGACAGTACACGGTTAATCATCGTGAATCATGAATTCAACTCAGATGCAAATTGGTCGAACTTATAACAGTTATATCATTTTGATGGGAATACCAAACAAGTCTGGAATCTACCGTACTGTGTCACTGGTCATTCTACCTGTCGTGTTCCTGTTTGGATCCTTTGGAAATGCAGCTACTTTCTGGATAATGATAAGTCGCAGATTTCGCAGTTTATCTTACGCTAACTATCTTATTGCCTTGTCAGTCTGTGATTTCACGGTCTGTATCAATTATACATTGATGCCAGTTTTACAGTTTGTTCTCTTCCACGTCAATGGCGGTCCTATATTTATCATGAATTCACTGGTCAGTTGTCAAATCTATGAATTTGTTATGATACTTGCATGCAGCAGCAGTTCGTGGTTTATAGTAGCAATATCTCTAGAACGTGCGGCAGTTGTGCTCTTCCCGTTTACATCTCGTTTGATATGTACACCGAAATTCGCTAGATTTGTTATATTGATAATTACTGCAGTGAATGCACTGGTTCTATATCTAAGCCCTGCTTTGTCACTACATTTTACTAATCGGCTTTTCGGTTGTTGCTATGAATTATTTGACCAAATAACATTTTTCTCCATATTTGTCACCCAAGTCTATATTATACCTTTAACCTTGATAATTACATCAAATACTCTAATAATAATTCAGTTATTCAGAGGTTCAAAAATAGTTTCGTCTGATCAGAAAAATACAAAATCAAAACGCACAACAATAATGCTTGTAACAGTTTCACTCGCATTTGCAATATTCACAATTCCAACCACTATTACTGTATTTCTAGCAATGGCTGAAGAAATAAAAAATTTTCTATATGACATATTTGTTCAGTTTCAAATGTGTAACTACGTGGTGAATTTTTACATATATCTTTTACTGGGACGAGAAATTCGCGAATATTTCTGTATGAAAGTCCGCTGTAGAAATTCTGTAAAGTAACCAGTGATTTCAATTCGACCACACCTAAATGGCAGACTAACTTACAAACTAGTAGTTAGCACACTGGACTAGCGATCCGCATTCCCCTCGTTCTTACTTAGTCTTTTTGATAGAAAATGGACAGAATATGTCTACTTGGAAAAAAGGAACTGTCCTTGTGAACTCCTGGCTACTGGACTGTGTATTTATGTGGTTGAATGATGAACTGATGTTATATTCACCTGTGTTTTTTCCCTATCTAGGACTGATAGATATTTTCCAAACTGTTCAGATGTTTTACTATAACGTATTACACCATTTACAATGAATTCTTGTACAACGAATATTGACATTTAATTTAGTTACATCTTTATTTCACACAATAATTGACTTTCACAAAAATTGTGTTAGTTTTCTGAGAAGTTCAGTTCCAGTATATTCTCATACAGTCAGCACACTCTCCGACAGTCAGCTCATTCTCAGACAGTCAGTACATTCTCAGACAGTCAGCGCACTCTCAGACAGTAAACAAACTGTGAGACAGTCAGAGTCTGAATGAGATGTCGAAGTGATTGCTCGTAGCTCAGACAGTCGGTACACACTTTCAGACAGTCGGTACCCTCTCCGACAGCCAGCACACTCTCAGACAGCCAGTACACTCTCAGACAGGCAGTGTACTCTCCGACAGATAGTTTCATTCGTTTTAGAGTCAATGCCTTTATTCACGTGCCACAGTTGCAGGATTCTGCAAGTTACAGGAAAATTGAATTTTAATTTGTTAACTTACGTTCGTATGTGGCAATAAATATTTTCACCAATTTCTGCATCATTCAGCCAATTAGAACAGATTCCCCTGTGTATCGGACCAGTGCCACCTATAGGATACAAAGTAACACTATAGAGAACATTTATGATATAAAATCTTAAAATTTCGACTACATCCGATGGTAGGATAGTGTTGTCTTTAGTGTTGATATATTTAAAACATTGTATGAACTATTAGCTCAAGGAAACATTTCGGACTTTTTTAATAGTTTCATAGTTTGCGTGTATTTTACATTATCTTTGACTCGGAATGTTTCATCAATGGTCTTAAAAGTTGTATTCCTGAAGACGATTACAAGGATATAGTCGAAACGTCGGATAAGCACGGACTCAGATTGTTTTATACAATGGTAAACAAGAATATCTTATCTGATGAAATTAGTCCGGCAGTTTGGTGTATATTTTGAATAGAATGTGTCATCTCGACGAAAAGTACGAAATCTTCAGGAATAGTAGAGAATGAAACAAGATAAGGGGCCAATTGAAGAATATACCATGTTACCTTGTGTCCTATATTCGACAACGGCTACAGTCATGTGAACCTCGGATGGATGAAGTTTAGGCGATGAACTGATGCTGTAAAATCGTTGCTGCAACAACGGAAGCTGAGACAATAATAAGGTAGCCGGCACCCGAATCGATGAGAACTCCTCCAGCAGTTCGAGAATATTCGGCGATTTCGTGTATTTCCAATCTTCGTATAATTTCGATTCCTATTTAGAAAAAAGAGTGATTTTTTAGTAGAACTTTGCTGGCTTTCTCTTAAATTTTATCGGCATTTTCAATTTATAAAGATTGGCCACTAGCAATGAAATTATCTGAAATAGTTTCATATTTCAACGCCCCCTGGTGAACATTACAGAAAGCAGTGACCTTGAAACCGGCGGCAACCAAAAAGGGTCATAAGCAACAATTCTGCAATTGATTGTGATTACGAAGAATCCATAGTTACCAATATGGAAATTGTAACGTGTTTCAATATCCAATTTCAACCTTTTAGTGGCTACAATTGGCCATCTTGATTCCGACTGAACGAATTTTTGGGCCGCAGATGCGTTTATATTATGATACGATATATACATGCATTTGTATCAAGACAATATGCGTCAAAGCGTATCGAAAACTTCCCAAGAAAACTCAATTCTGTCTTCAGACGGACAGACCCTTTTCGGTGCATGTTTATCAACTGTATGTAGAGGCTAACGTAACTTCCTAAAAAGTTATCTTTGCTTCGTTAGAGTTTTCGAATCAAGATTCTTAAGAAGAAATTCTTGAAGAAATTGTTACCTTGACCAATCTTTCGATGACGTATTTCTCTTTATCGTCCGCAGCCAGTGGTAACAATTGTTGTAGGAACATAGGAGTTGGCGGAGAAGTGATGTCTATATAGTTAGTGAACGCTTTTCGCAGTGAACACACCGGAATTCGCTCATGTACTTTCCATGTCTTAGAAACACCTTTAAGATGACAAGTTTCATGAATGTATGGATTAATAAGATCATGGGGCTAGTTGCAAAGTCGAGGTTCAGATTTAAGACCAGTCTCAGCTTATCGTGGTTCTATTCGCAACGTTGTGCTGACTTTGACTTGTCTAAGCCCCGTTACTGATCAAAACACGAATAGTCATAAGATATAAGGCGTTTCTTTTCAAATCTAGGTCCAGTTTCACCAAAACGGATTCAAACTCTCAAATCGATTTGATTGACAGGAATTGATAAAGCAATTAAGTCCGATTTCAGAGTTAAACCTTTTTATCAAATTTGAGCGGCCTGGGCCCAGTTTCATGAAATGTTGAGTTCGAATTGTTGTCCTCATTGAAAACACAAAGTAACCAAATCAGCAATTACACCAAAAATTTTAGTTAAACCTTTTTCGTGAAACTGGACCCTGGGTTTAGAGTTTTAGACTTTCCAAAAATTGACAATTTTGATGCAGGAAAGTTTAATGCTTCACGTACCAAACGGCGTCTGTATCTCTTCTAGAAATTCTAGTTTAACTGTCTGATCGACAGGCGGCGCGTTATGAAGTCTTTCGAGAATTGGTTGAACTAGATCACGTGGGTTGGAAGGGAATATACCGATATGATCTCCTGGTTTAAACGATAGTTCACCGCATTCAGACGTATCCAATTTAACTAGAATTGTTTGCCGACTGAAAATAACAGAACAGAAAATAATATCGATCATCGATTGACACAACCACCATTTTGTTTACATTAAAACCATTTCATTTTGCTCTTAAGCATTGACTAGAGTTTTAATAAAAGCGAAGCAATCAGTGTTAAAGGATCCCTCCCAGATCCATATTTACAGAAAACTGCATATAATGAGGATTCTATGAAACTTTTAGGGTTTGATAAACTGCCCCAATCTCAGAAGGGTTACCCACTCATAGGGCCCATTTTAAAAAATGGTGGCCATTTCAAAGGAGGGGATCGGATGAGTATGTGAAAGAAACCAAAGATTCCTATTTTCAGAACCATCTCTTGATAGACTGATCATCCACGATATATTTTGTCGTATAGTTGATTAAATGTATACTGCTAGATAATTGAAACCGTGATGAGAGTGGAATTGAGGACATATTCTTTCATGAGTAACCAACCTGGAGTCTGGCGCCTGCAAATTTGTCCTCGATTTCAATTTGCATGAAAACACTTGTTTATTGTGCACTCTTGACAAATCTAAAATATCAAAAACTTTTAGATAAAAAATCCAACTGCAAATGAAAATCGCA
Source organism: Tubulanus polymorphus (assembly GCF_964204645.1). Lineage (NCBI taxonomy): Eukaryota > Metazoa > Nemertea > Palaeonemertea > Tubulaniformes > Tubulanidae > Tubulanus > Tubulanus polymorphus. Next base: position 7,123,336 of record NC_134026.1, read on the forward strand.
CAAATGTTTACTGATAGATTACCTATAGTGTCATCAGTTTGAGGAGTGTTGGCATCAATAGTCAGTCTGTATTTAGCTGCAGACCATGAGTTATCAGCGTTTGCGAAAGTACCTTCAACATCTCCCATATTTACATCGTCTCCTACACAGAATGTATCACAAGCCGCCTAAAACACACAATTTACTGTTCAATGATATTCCACTGAACAAAAAAAAAACCAAAATCAACTACAAAATGTTTCCATGAGCTAATATTCACATGACGTTTCGACTATATCTCGATAGTCATCTTCGGCAAAGATGACTGGAGATGACTATTAGGATATAGTCGAAACGTCGAATGAATTGTAAGCTCTACGAAATATTTCGAACTTTTATTCTTATCGTGTAGGATTTTTATTTTCCTACACGGGAGTCTTTCATCAATGGTTAAAATGAGGCAACAATAGATTGCGTGTGTGTGCTGGTTTGAGCGCTGAAGTGCTGCTCCTTCGCTCCTGCAAAAACCTGATTCTACAGCCTCCCCAGGGCTTTCCCAACTACAGTTGTGTGGACTGTTTCATATATGTCAGGATAGTGTTTTTCGATTGGATTTATTGTTGGAATCTATCTTTGAAGTTTGGTTCATCAAATCTAGACAGCTTCGCAGCATTTAAAACTGGACTTAAAACATTTCTTTTTACCCGTCGATTCTGTACCGCTGGGGAGCGCCTTTGAACATTGATTACAGTGAAATCGGCGCTATACAAATATGAACATTCATTCATTCATTCATTCATTCATTCCTGAAGATGGATTTAAGGATAAAGTCGAATCGTTGAATGAATCATCAGCTCAAGGAAACTGTTCAGATTCTTTATGATATTCCTATAGTGTGCACGGATTGTATATCATTTTCACAACACGGACCTTTTCACAACGCTCGAGCCAAATTTGGCCCGTGCCTAATTAGAGAGCGCTAACGATAAGTGCTTCATTTTCTATCATTCTTAGTCAAAGTAATATCTCACTTCCCTTGCACAGAAAACAATGCACTCACCCGGAAAACATTTTGAGCCCAGTTTCGGAACGACTCTTCCTGTCCGCACAGGTCATCACCTTCAGCTATCGGGTATATTCTTTCAGCTCCTAGCTCCATCATTAGGCGATCCACGAAATGGCCGAACGAACAGAAATTAGGATACGCTCGTGACCCTAGAGCGAATACCCCGTACCTTCAAAACATACGACATCACTATATTATATGACCGATTTAGACTGATATATATTCTCAGTTTTTCAAAGTTGATCCTGTTCCCGCCACTTCGTTGTGGTAGCATCTATATTTTAGAAAATACCGTCATTCCATTTTCGCTTTATTCTTTCGTTTAGTTAAAACCACTCGAAACGTAAAATCATAATCAATGTTTAGCTTATCATCTTTATTATGGCCAACATATCATGGACACAGTTCCTTGGTACTTGGTTTGCAATTTGAAGGTTAAACATTAAAAAATAGAACTAAATCAAGAGAGACAGTCTGGATTCGGTTGCACAGTGTGTCAGATGAATTCTGAAGTCAGTTCCACGGTTGTTTTGTTTCCGCCTATGAGTTTGCTTTTTATTCGACAGGGCTCTAAGTTATTTAGGCCAACATGCTTATCTCACGATTGGTAGAACACTATATCCGTGTTGACGCGATGAGGAGAGAATCCCACAATGATAATAAAAAGTCCGAAAAAGAAACTTCGAGATAGTAGTTTATTTCAACGTTTCGACTATATCCTAATAGTCATCTCCAGGAATATTCCTGGAGATGACTATTAGGATATAGTCGAAACGTTGAAATAAACTACTATCTCGAAGTTTCTTTTTCGGACTTTTTATTATCATTGTGGGATTCTCTCCTCATGCTTATCTCCCCAGGCGATTGTTGATGACTACGTATCTTGCCCATCAGATCTTCACTACTCCACGTTAATTGATTAATCGCACTAACTTTTTTTCATATACTTACACACAATTCCATCAGTAAAAAATCGATGCAAACGTGACCGAAATCAAAATATAGTCACCAGAAGAAAAACTTATTCATCTCATTTCTTTCTCATTGAATGTTAAATATAACTTAGATATCTGTTTTTTTAAATGTTGTCTTACCGTACATTCGATAGTGGCGAATCTCCTAAATGAAGGATGTTGTGAGAAGCTGTTTTTTTGGGTGAACCTTGTTCAGAATCCGACAAATCTAAACTACTCATTCTTAAATACGACGATTGATTCATTTCCGTAGAACTGAAATGAATATATGAAAATTTCTTTATGAAATTCATCATCAAGTCCCATTCCATGTAACAATAAAGAAAATCCTGAGGCCCGAAAAGGTGACTATTCAAAAAGAAAATTAAAAAGATTTCAAATATTTCAAAAAATCCCGTCATCTGTCGGTGTTTGGGCATTTCAACGACTGTATGACAGCTCTAAAGCATGCCCAGCGCGGAGAAGCCACCTTCGACTAGTTCGCCATCTAGCGGACAATTAGGTCAGTAGGCCAGTCACCTATGAGGTAACCTTGCCCATACCTCAAGGTTTTCATTGTCACTCCGCACATGACATTGCCATGGAGTGGGTTTTTTTTAAAGAATTAAAACCCGTTTCGTACCTTTTACCATCTTGTGGTCTCAGCGCGTAGAGCGCTTTACCAAACGACTGAAACGTATAATCAGAGCGGATATGAATAGAATATTCCCAAAACAATACAAACTTAAGAAATACATTCAAAGTTTACAAAAAAGCACGGTTGACACTTTGGCCATGTGCAACTCTATATGATAATCGAGAGTATGGGTGCTTATCATTAATATGACTGCGGCAGATATGAGTCGACTTGGAATTAATTGATGACACAGGGATAGATGTTACAAACATATCCTAATTGATAGCTTCAACATCTTTTTAAAATCTGACGACGAAATAGTAAGAATTAATAGAAAGAGTTCAAAGTTTCATCCAATTTATCATTATTCAAGAATGAAACTCACGTATCCGTTTTCAGGAGGGTCACCATTACCGAATGTAGAAGTAACGACTAGAACTAAAGCTTCATGTTCTAGATCTATGATATCATAGTTTTCCATACACATCACCTACAAAACAATTACTCAGTGCATCACGTAACATTTACATAGGATCAGAATATTTCAAGTGTAAATGAGATATCAGTCACTCTCATATATTAATCTATCGGTCATCCGAACTATAGAAGGTTACCATTGCCGCTTTTGAGGGGTAAAACCACTAAACTACGCTTTTACTGACCGCTGCCCAGTCATGGATCATGTATAAGGTCCGGTAGGCTACATTCCCCCGATTGTTTCTGTGGGTGACTTAAGTGAGAAAAGTGATACCTGGGGGCATTGAGGACCCAGGCTGAGGAAGGCAACGCAATATCATGTATATCACTCCCCGCAATTTGGCAATTTGCAGGAGCCAGTTCCACATTTAGGGTTGACTCCGAATTGAAATTAGATCATTTTCAGTGCGTCAATCAAATCGAAACTCGCAAATGTGGAACTGGACCCTGGGGCGAATTGATCAAAAGCTGTTTAGAGTTAACCAGCGGATAGTTGAGAATTACCATTGTTACTATGGTGCTGACCATCCACCAGTAGTTACCTTCAACCAATTTTTAAGTTCAAGGATATTGCTCCACAGTCATGAGTTGAAGTTAACTCTGAGTCAAACTCACAACTGTGGAAATGGGTCTTGGGTCCAGTTCCACAGTTCCGAGTTAAGATTTAACTCTGAGTTAAATCATTGAAAGTGAACTAACATTAACTCAGAGTTAACTTTAACCCACAACTGTGGAACTGGGTCCTGAGTTGTGAGTAGAATTAACTCTGAATTAAAATCAGTATATTTTCAATGTTTCAACTCTAAAGTCAAATCTTAACTCAGGACCCAGTTCCACAGTTGTGAGTAAAGATTTGTCTCAGAGTTAACTCATTGAAAATTAACTTATCTTAACTCAGCGTTATCTCTAACTCACTACTGTGGAACTGGATCCTGAAGTGTAGGTGTAGCTGGATCTTGATGATTATCAATCCATTCCTGAAATTTTTTTATTCATTTATTATACCTGAGCGTCGAATCCGTGACGAAATATATCGCAGAGTATTCGAGCGAAACGCTCCGATTTTCCGGTTTCAGTCGCGAAGAGTATCGTACATTTCACACGTCTCGCTAAAGCTTTACTCATCAATTTAGCTGAGAATTTCACAGCCCTGGAATTAAACGGTTGCTCGCGTGAGTGAACAGTAGTCTCTCATCCTGAACTGATTAACAGTTTAGTTTTTAGAAAATCGAGTCTAAAGAATCTATTAAAAAAAAAAACTTGAAGCAACTGAACTCAAAAACGATCGAGCGTAATTCGATATTTGAAAAAAAACTAGATCCAGTCAAGGCTTATGTTCAAGGCGAATCTGAGTCCTTCTTAGTTCTATTGTTAATCTGCCTACTCAAAGCCAGTGTTAAGACTTAAGACCACATTTGAACTGTGAAACTGTGTCCCCAGGGGCCGGTTCCATTGTCAAGACTTAAGACCAAAGGTCGTTTTAAATCTTAAGACTGGTTTTAAGTTGGTAGATTGGCTATAGAACTAAGTTGCTCTTAGAACGGTCTCAAGTCTAAGCCCTCACTATGGAACCGGCCCCTGATGTGAAAATAGGAAGCTCATGTTTGATGTCGACTTTCTGTTGTCCATTTGTCCAGTTCTCAGCGAGTCTTCAAACACATCTCTTATAATCTTGCGTCTGATATATAACGGTTGATGATCTGCTCCATGTCTGATTACATATACATTAGATAATTGCACACAAGATCCTGGTCAGATGATATTCTTAAAGGACCCATACATGGCTATATCTCAGAATAAGTCTTTTCACAGTTTCCATTTATTTTTGGGTACCCACCGATCCGCATTATCTTAATCTTATTTAATATCTAATGTTTTACCACGAATGAACTATAAGAGGTTGCGGTATAATTACTTTACCTGGCTATATCTCTAAAACTGAACTGTCTACGTGGTCTGTTATCCGTTTGATCCTTACCGCCGCGCCCGGCCACCCCGCGGTGGTTTCTCTTCCAAACATGCGTCTTCCACGCCGGCTCCTGAAAAATCCAGCCCAGTTACAGGACAAGTCGTTCAACAAACCCCATCGAATCGAAAAAAAAAATGATTAAGAATGGCTCTAGACGTGAATAAGGGCCTTGACACAACCCCCAATTCACTGTAGAATGTTCATTGACTTTGATCCAAAATGACCGGGTCTTCTTTCGCGTACGGATTTGTAAGAAAGAAAGCAACCAAATTGGAAATGAAACCATGAAAGAATGGACTGAGATTTAACTCTATATATCATTTTGACTCCTGGTTAAACCCCACAGAGCGCTGATGCAGTTTCGTGAAAAATCGAAAGCTTTAAACGGTGAAGAGTTTGAATTTTTTCCTCATTGAAAAACATGAAGTTACCGATAGCAATAAACCAACAATTTTGATTTGGACTGGAACTGGACTCTCGGGCCCAGTCTCTACCTACCATATACTCGTACGATGGTTTCAGCTGATAGTTCAACATTTCCTGGTGAAATATCGACGTCACACTTCCGCTAATAGGTGGCACTAACCAGACCCAATCACCCGGGCAACCACCTCGTAACCTTTGTTCATTACGGATGTGCTTCATGAACGAATCTGATAATTGGTGATGATCTACGATTGTAACGTTGTGTTTCTGAAAAAAAAGAAAGGTCCAACAAAGTATTTTTTGAACTCTAGATTTGGAACTAGCTAGTAGGACACCGCTTGACATTTTTATTGTTTACCTGAAAACTATACAGAACAGCGACGTTTATTTCAACTAATGCTTTATCCTTCCATAATGTAACACTTGTATTAGTATCAATTCCCATCCGTTTGGCTACCGGCTAAAATATCAAACGGCATAATATAACCTCATTATTTGATACAAAACTATCATGACAAATTTATTCATCTCCTCAGAGTTCCGTGGCCAGTTGCTTCAAAAGATGGTTCGAGTTTAGCGGATATTGAAATAGTGGCAATTGAATGTCATCGTTACCATCGCAATCGATAGTTTACAGTAATCATTTTCGAGTAACTGACCTCTAAAACTACAAAATAATAATTGAGAAGTCCCCGAGGTTGGAAAATAAAATACTGTAAGAATGAGGAGTTAAGAATAAGGAACTTCATCGATTGAATTAAAGCTGAAAATTCATTGTTCCCGTTGATTTTCAAGGATCTAAAAGTCAGTTCAAAACCGTTTTAGAGAGACTTTTACAATTTGTTCTCTGTAGACTGTTGACATACCTCGAGCATGTTGTATCTATAAACATCTGATAGATTTCTGCAGGCTATTTCGGTGCCCATGTACCAACCGTTAAACGGGCAGGCTGTGAATTCTAACCCTCCGATATCCAGTAACATTCCTGATACAGCCGGTACTGCGAACCATTGTAAACCCAACTCACCAAACCATTCATACCTACACAAATAAAGAATACAATTCCAGATTTTTTTATGATATGAATTTCACAAACTAATAACAAGATGATCATAAAATGTCAGGACATGGTTCTACAGTACTAGAATTTGACTCCAGTGTCAAATATTTTCATTTGGATATGAACCCCATTTTAAAACACATTGGATGAGTCGCACTCGATTCAGATATATTGAACTGGGGCCAGTTGCACAGTCATCGCTAAGACTCAATACGAGTCCTAGTTCTAACCAATCTTACAACTTAAAACCGATCTCAGACCATTTTAGTCCAATAGCCAAGATTTAACACTGCTTTCGTACTTTGGTCCCACTGTGAAACTTGGCCCCTGGGTTTTTATAATTTCATAGATTCGATTTGAGACGCTGTCATCCACAGGTGACGGACAATGAATGCTTACTGTGGATGTGTAAGTTGAACTTGTAAGACGAGATCAGCCGGAAGTTCGTGCATATCCGGATCCTGTCCATTAGCGGATAACAATAACGGCAAAACATCAAACATTCCACCTTTAGGTTTCCATCCTTGTTTCACACAAACCTAGAAAATATTCTCTTCACAATAAACACACCCGAAACAAGGCTTCAATAAAGGATTGATATTCACAGAATTTAACGTTTTATTGAGTACTCTACTGCCCTCTAGTGGTGGCACCTGACCAAGGTCCCCTATACATCCCCCTAGTGGTGATTTATGTCAGTGAATACAAAAACCTGACCAGGGACCTTATACTGCCCTCTATTATTTACCTTAGTAAACTCAACCTGACATCAGCCCCCTAAATACTGTCCCCTAGTGGTGGCTTACCTCAGTAAACTCGACCTGACCTCGGTCCCCTAAATACTGCCCCCTGGTGGTGGCTTACCTCAGTAAACTCGATCTGACCTGGGTCCCCTATGATGCTTCCATCAGATTGTTTATATCCAGCGTATTGTATTAATTGTGGATTCCAGATTCTGTAATCGTGTTCACCGTCGGTTCGTGGTGGGAATATCGTTATAGCCGACCTGTTTACCAGAAAAACGACGCTAACATAGGATTCATCTCTAAATGAATCAGCGCGATTCACTTAAATGTATCAAGGGTAGACACTACTCGTTTTAAGAAGAAAATAAGGCTGAAAATTTCAGCTTTGTAGCTGAAATTGTGTATTTTGTTCAGAGTCTAATTGCACAGTCGTGACTTTAGTAAAGAAGTGGGCTTGAATTCTAGAACTGAGATCTTTAACAGACTGGTCTTAAATCTAAGCTTTGTTACCAACGTCTTCTGTATTAGGTACAGTTACCAGTACTATACTTACATACACCGTTTGAACTAAGATGGGCTTAGACTGGTCTTAAATCTAAGCCAAGACTGTGCATCTGACAATCCGTATTGACATACACCTTCAAAGTTTGATTTTAAGACAATTCTCTGTGATTATCTTACGTAAACTTAAGTGTATTTTCTTAACGGGAAATTCTATTTACCTAATATTTCCTTTATTTGTGCTGTATTTTATGTGATTACAAATCGCTTCAAACATTCCACGAGTAGTATTTATGTGCCTCGCATCAAATACCTGTGAAATGTACAAACATCGAAACGAACAAATATATTTCCAATTTACAGAAACTGCCGCCATCATCGGATAGTGTATTTGCGTGATTCAGTCCACAGTTATTGGTGACGTTTGACTCAAAAGTTGAGAATTAGCTCATTTTGTATAGAACAGCAGGACCAAATTCCACAATGTGCGTCAAATCTGAACTCAGAACTGTAGAACTGGATCCAGAAGGTTTTTCGGCGCTTACCTGTAACTTGGACCATTGAATTCTGCCTAAGCACCTTGGAGCATTCCTCCATGCGAGTTTAGCGCCGAATGTCAACTCACTGAATGTTAACTCGTACGTTCCCGTTTTTTCAATCGATCTTAAAACATCCGTCCATCTTTTAGTGTAAGCCGGGGTATCCAACCTGAATACATCAAATCGATTTCGTGTTATGCGGATACAGCAGTAAGATTCTCCGGACTTCAATTTTTGCGACTTCTCAGAGTGAGGATACGGATGGACTATTATGAGTTAGGATGGACTATGGAACATCGGGTATCATAGCATAAATAACATAATCACACCCATCGTAGAATAAACGCACTCAAACGTGGAGAACCGATGATACGATGAAAATCCCACTATATATACAGATTTAAAAGGTGCCACCTGACGATGATCTCTAAAGTGTGAGTTCGAAATGTCGTGTCTTTTTAATCAATTTTGATTGAATATATTCTCGATTTCTAAACTTTTTGATCTGTGTTTAGTGGGTTTTTATCTCATGATTACCCCGATTAAATTGGACGAAGGGGCCCCCGGTTTCAAGAAAATGTTTATTGCGAATTTTTGATTACATGTACTTCATCTATAAGTCTGAAACTGTTAATCGACCTAACACGTAGCGAAGATCCTTCTGCTGCTTGTTGTTACCTTGTGATAAATCAGAGAGAATGCTTTCTATGAAACCACTGGTCTGGTGATATCTATATTTAATCATCACCTTCCCTCTCTCTCTATATATCTCTTCTCTCTCTTCCTTCTCTCGCATCCTTCATCCTCCTCAGTCTCTTCTCTCTTCCTCCTATCCCTCTCTCTCTCTCTTCATCCTCTCTCCTCCCCTCTCTCTCTGTCTCCCGCAGTTATTGTTACTCACCGTTTCGTCGAGGTATAATATTGATCTAGAAAGTCTTTAGCTTGATGAATAATTTCATCTTTTGTTCGTGGTAGAGTATTTGAACGTCCTGGGCTGATGAACGACCCCATACATTTCTCAGCTGTACAACCAACAGACTGAAAAAACCAGATATCAGTTACAAACCATTTGATATGAAATGGCTGTTCATCCTCAGACCAAAGTTGGTATTGAACGAGAAAAACACAAGCGAGTGCTGCTCTTGCATATCAACTCAGTTTTGAAAATGGCTCAGTTGAGTTCAAATTTCATTCAAAAGCCGTTAAGCATTGGTGGAGAAATTAATATTTTATTGATTCTTGGTATGGACGAATAGGAATAAACGTGGGAATAACAAAATTCATAAACACTCAAGTTTTAAGAATTTTTTGACACAGTATCATTGCATTACTTGTATCAAGGATTCGCCATTCACCGTGAATCATATTTTCTCGTATTCATATCTACATATACGTATGATGTAAATCCATCACTTCATAAATTAAGGTATTGAATATTTCATATCAAAATCCCGTAATCAAATCGGATTGCTGCAGTAGCATTTAATTCAGTTTCGAATCGACGACTCGGCGAGTTCAACTTAGTGCCTCTACAAACACAATGAATCTCATTGATAATCTAATATACACTGATCATCGTGAACTATTACTGGATTCAAACCCGGTCGATTGCTTCATATACTCGTGCAAACAAACAATTTTACTTTATTTGCATATCTCATCCTTATACCTATACATCATAAATAGTCGTAGAGGAGCCATGTGAACTTGGTATATGATTAAAAGTAAATATCGTTATTTTAACTTAGAATAGGGATTGACCCTGTAAACTATTTGATTGCTAGATTTCGTTTAATTGATGTGGAGTCCCTTACAAACCCACCACACCTGTCGGGGGGAGGGGGAACATTGCATTTTGAAGTCGGAAATCGAAGTACAGAATCCATTTTTTTGAAACGATATTTTTAGAAAATGACTATTTCTAAGCTTTTAAAAAGCGTGAATTTTCATATAATCAAGCTCCACGGTACTAACTCCTTAAACCCCCAATCTGAATGAATACTTCAATTTTTTTTTCAAATGCTATTTCTAAACTTTCAACAGCGTGAATTTCACTTTAGACGTCACTTACCGAGTTTGCTTTAAGATGTAACGTATCCAAACTGGAATTGTTTTTATCTTGATAGTTTTTCACTCTGACGTATCGTTTCGGTGCCGAGCTCTGCTGCTGGCCGCAATCGCTTCCTTTTTTGGCTACTTTTTTAGGACTAGTAGCCGCGGCAGTAACCCGTGCATTACTAACTTCATCGTGGTTCTTCATATCGCGCGTTCCTTCGATCTCATTCGAACCCTCAAAACCGTCACCCTCTGAATGTCGTTTAAGTTCTAATCCTTCTTGATCGTAGTTTCGACGAACTTTTTCATCGTCGTCGCAAATTCTACCGTTCGATTCTTCCGTCACGACGATGAACGGCGCATTCGTCACGGAATCAGCGGCCGCCGATTTCTGATTCGAATCGTCTGAATTTATAACCGTCAGATTTTTCACTAAATGTCGACCGATATCGCGAGAAGTTTCTCGAATTTTGCTGCCGATGTTGCCCATGATATTTTCACCCCAGGCGAATTTACGCTTGTTTCGCGACTGATCGGTCAGTAGGATGCCGCTGTCGGAACTGCGTCTTCCCGCGCCGGAGCGTCCGTCGCCGCAGCCGACACTGCTCGGCGAGAAAACCCTCCGAATCGAGTTCGGATCTATATCCGAGTTACGCCTGGTGGATCGAACCTGACTCGATTCGACCCCGAAAACACCGATCGGGCTTAAACTTCTGACCCGATTGATAGTTCGTTCTAGTATATGTTTAGTTCCTGGTTGACTGATTCGCGCGGCACGCGGTGCCGTTCCATCTTTACTGATTGCAGAACGCGTGAATGTGACATTACTTTCCCCGGATCTCACGGATAGAGAGACGTGTGAACCGACGTTGACAGCTTTTAGAATCTGCGACGCCCGCGAATAGGTTAATTCCGTAATATCGATACCATTCACTCTGAGAATGATATCGCCAATGTTTACCGCAGAACTCAGTTCGGCAACTCCGCCCGCGGTTACATCGGAAATCACGAGAAATGGCTCCTCGTTTCGTTCTGTCACTTCCAATCCCAAACCGTCGTCGTTTCTAACCTGCAGTTTTACCTCGATTGTATTCTGCGCATTCGACTCCATATTCTCGCCCTTTCTTCTACGCAGACCTGAGACGCAACAGCTTTCCTATGGCTGAAAAGATTTTCGTTGATAAAACGAAAATAAAGATAACGATAGAATTATTGATAGATATCATTTTTAAACGGCACTAATTTCTAGAATATAAAGACACACTGCACTTTTTGATATAGAATATAAAATAAAATATAAAGATATAAAATACTTCTGAATATAATCTCCACCATGAACTGTGTTTCGTTCGAAAATAAAGACACGTCAAATATGTTTATTTTCCTTCTGAATCGATGTCGTATCTAAATCGCTTACAAAATCTTATCTAAGAAATATTGAATTCGTCTATTTAGCCTAGACGAAAACGCTTTCAATTACCCGATCACTACTCACTCGACGTTGTCCGAGTCAACTCTGTAACATTTTCTTGAAGATGCTGCGCTGATGCTTTCGTGGTGTGAGAACAAGTTGATAGACTGATCAGACCGATGGCTGTATCTAGTGATTGTGACGCCGCAGGTAATTGATGTTAATTGATGAGGTATTGTTCGACGAATCAAATCAATCAGTTCATTATTATCAACATCGTCCCTTCATATTGATTCATATCATAACTTACCGCCGCAAACCATCATCTAACAATCCCATCCCACCCCCACACCGACTTCTACCACCATCCTACACCCCCTCCACTGGGCGTTAATTCTGAGTAACGTTGGGAATAATGGTTTTTAAATAAATTTCTATAATATGAAAAATATCAACCAGTTTTCGATAGGCCTAACATGAATAGATTATTTTCTCTGCGCCTAACGGAAAAGCCAGCGATTTGAACAGAATATCCGACCTAGTCTGGGTTGACATTAATTTTTTCTCCGATCAATGGGTTAGGGTTAGCTATATATCAGCTGGGGTTAGAAAAAAAAATGCGAACAATTGAAGGTTCTATGGTGTAGTGGTTAGCACATTGGACTTTGAATCCAGTAGCCCGAGTTCGAATCTCGGTAGAACCTCGACTGCTTTTATGCTTTTGACAGTTTTCGCAATAATTCTCTCGAGTCCAAATATTTTTCTAATGTCGTCATTTATTTCACTTATTTTCACTACGTTTCAGATTTTCGGGTTGTGAATGAATTAATAATGATGTATGTAGTAGTATATAGTAGAATACGTGAGACAAACGGTTTTACAATAAGTACCATCTCATATTGACATCGGGAGAGATTGTGTTGAGTAATTGAAGTTGTCTTGTTTCAATTGTAACGATTAGAAGTAAGTCTAATCTCGTGATACATTATGTATGAGTATTGTATCAGAAGACAGAGAGAAGAAGAGGGAGCGAGAGAGAGGGGAAGGGATGAGGAGAGAGCGAAGAGGCTTCTTGGTTATCATCAATAAATGATAATGTTTCATTCTCAGTTATCGGGGAGTGATGTTGTTATGATATAAAGCGAGGAGAGGTGTCATCATCAGCTCTGATACTAATCGATATCTAGTGATACCGTTAATGATTATAACGCGTTCTATGGTTAATGATGCACTCGTGACGAGTTATAACTGCAACATCGCCCCGTCTTATTATATGAACTGTACGGTGTCTAGACCAACCCGCCTGACCCTCACTATACTTACTAATAATCTTGCTTGCGACTGCTTCCTAATTGAATATGAGCGGGTAAATAGAAATATCATAAACCTTGAACCCAATTCAAGACGCGAATGCTTATATCAGGGATGTTGTACAAAGGCTAGACCAGTCTAAGCTTATTTTGGTTTTATGGCCAATCTATACTTAAGATCAGTCTGAGCTAATTTTGGCTCTATAACTAATCTAACAACTTAAAAGAAAGTCTACGTATATTTTGGTTCTAACAACTTAAGACCTGTGTAAGCTCATTTTGGTTTCATAGCCAATCTAACAACTAAAGACCAGTCCAAGCGCATTTTGGTTCTGCAATGTAAAAACTTAAGACCGGTCTAAGCTCTGTTTTATACCCAATCTAACCCAATCTAACAACTTATGACCAGTCTAAGTTTATTTTGGTTCTGCAATCTAACAGCTTAAGACTCTGTTGTGTTTTATCTCTTTTAGACCTAACACACGACTGTGCAACTGGTCCCTGGGAATTCTGATAACGAGGGCTGATGACTGATGACCGAAGACTAAAGACTAACGACTTATGAATAAGTAAAACAAACGAATAAAAGAGAACAATTGTATGTTTTAATTTTGATACAAAATGTACAATGATCCAACAATAATATTTTTGTTTTATTTCTACCGATCATACCGAAAAGCAGACCCACCTAGCGTCAGAAGACAATACCAATATCAGCTAGATGACGCTTGCATCTTTTCAGAGTTCATATGAAATTTTGACTGAAATGAATAAGATTAAAACATATCATATGATATGTGATGACTGCTAGAAACTATACGGAGTCCCTGAGGGGCGCGTAAAATCATTTAGAAATCACGGAAGCGCACGGAAGACATTTCAGAATAAATCAGCATCGGGAGAATTTTGATCTCATCTGTAAACAGCCGACAACTGAATGCCCGCATGAACAACTACAGAAAACAATGATCACAATTTGCAATGAGAGGAAAATATTTTTTGTGCCTAAATGTGGTCTATTGGATATTTCACATAATTTCAAAACGGACTCCGTGAAACTATCGTACAGTACTTGAGATATTCAATGAGTTGTAAGCAATATTTACAGATATAATATGGCTATCCGATAAATAAGTAGTTATGACGTTACAACGAAGTAACAAATTGTTTGAAAATAATTTATGATATTTTAAAATCCCAGTACACTGGATATAAAGTAGTACTCCGAAATGTTTCATTGAGCTTAAAGTTGATTAGACGGTTCGACTTTCTCCGGGAATATTAGCGTTATTACGAATTCATGAGAATCCAGAAAACCTTGAGAAAGTAATAGGATATGAATTTCTTTTCACTACACAAAATATAGTAATAATTTTACTTCCGAATTTTTAGCTCAAGGAACTTTTCGATCTCTTTCTATATTCTTTGTGCAGGGATTGTATGACATCTTTACAACACGGACTCATTAGAGTGTCCCATCAATTACAGTGAAATATTTAGAAACTTTCCAGTAGAAATACTAATGCAAATTTCACATAATAAACTATGGACCGAAAAGACTGGGCGTGTGTGGATAAATTCAACATCGAACCACCGACAATTAAAACATAGTTGCCAAATGAAGGGCGATCTATTTTCCAAGCGCCACAGATTTCAAAAAGGGAACTTGCTAATTAATTAAGGTCGAATTGAGGTCATAGGTTGCGAATGCATCGAAATCTTTATCATAATTCAAAATTGAATTCCTTTATATCATTTACCGGTATTTTCAACTGTTTATTTGAATTTGTATAAGAACATACACTGTACATGAGAATCGTATTTTGCTAATTTTTTTCTCATCTTATGAACGATTACCCAATATTCCCATTTATTGGGCCTAAGCGGGTGTGCCAGGGTATGTCGAGCTTGTGCCCGAGGTGTGCCCGGGTGTGCTAGGGCTGTGCCCGGGTGACATTATCTTCTTATACTCTCAGGAGCTTCTATTCACTTGTCCGGTGTGCCAAACCGAATTAACATTAGTTCCCAAAAATTCGGTATATGATGTACATGGGGGCAGCACTTGACGGTTGAGATCTGACAAGACTTAAGTTTCTACTGTGGCATGCGAGTTATAGAGTTTTTTCCCGAGTCGAGTTCAATGCTCCATTCACCTGTTCTTTTTTAAACTCATAATTCAATCAACGCTACAACTTTCTTTGAGTTTGATAAAGCAATCAAAAATAAGTCTCTAAGCCACTTTTAGTAGAATTTTTTCATCGATCGTATCGGTAAAGCGTCAGCGTGATGACCACTCGCATGCCAAAGGTTGCAATAATCATAAAATGATTTTATCAGCGAAATATCTAAGGTACGCAATTTGATACTCAATTTCAAATGTTGAATGCTTTACGGCTAGTTCTCTTCCATATTCAAACCTTACACAATGATATATCATATAAACATCGTGGTTAAAATGAATATAACGTTTATTGTACATAAAACATCGAGTTTGGTAAAAGTCCTCATTATTGAAAACATGAATATCCAACAACACAGAATATAAACAGCTAAATGTCTCTACGATGATCAATGACCGTCATTTCTGTGCGTCCAGTTTATTTGTGTGATGGTTTATATAATATGGACCGTATCACTTGCTTGCTTGTCCCAGGGGCTACTCTTGCACAGTCATGTCCAAAAGAAGTTTTAAATCATAAGAGGTCTGTTAAATCATATTTGTTATAAAACCAAAATAACTTAAGACTTTTCTTAAGTTAAGAGTTGTGTAAGATTGGCGTTAGAACGAACCAAAAATGAGCTTAGACTGGTGTTAAGTTGTTAGATTTGCTATAGAACCAAATTGAGCCTAGACTGGTCTTAAGTTGGTACGTAGATTGGTAATAGGACCAAAATGAGCTCAGACCAATCTACTTAGGTTGTACGAATAGTTACAGAACTAAAATGAGATTAGACTGGTCTTAAGTTGTTGCCCATAGAACTAGGTTGGTGTCTTGGACTGCTCTTAAGTCTTAAGCCATGACTGTGCAACTGGCCCATATGGACGTACTAATAGGCACTATCGCATACACGGTAACACTGTATAGTCAAAGGCTCTAA
Source organism: Tubulanus polymorphus (assembly GCF_964204645.1). NCBI lineage: Eukaryota > Metazoa > Nemertea > Palaeonemertea > Tubulaniformes > Tubulanidae > Tubulanus > Tubulanus polymorphus. The sequence continues at coordinate 7,139,564 of NC_134026.1, forward strand.
TTCACTCGAGCTATTTAGTGTTTCCTCGACTCGCGTTAAAACAGAAAGTTTGGACCGATTACTCGTAAAAGGGTCGATCACACTGATCGCTGATCGCTGATATCATCAGTTATAATTCAGTGTCTATATCCGCGCACGTTGTTTCCACGGATTGCGCTTTTTCAGCCAAAAACGGTATGTACTCTTTTTGAATAGCGTGTTGTCTGGAAAGCGGCCGAGTTGCCACCGCCGGATTCTTCCTGCTGTTCGCCGTCGACTTTTCTTCGCTCAAAAGCGCGTCTTCCGCGTACCCGCCGTGATCGTGATGCAGAGTTGACCCGTTTCTTTCGCAGCGAGTTGTCTCCGTAACACTGATGCTACGACCGGGAGTTTTACCGGAGATTCCGCCGACTGTTTTACCTTTAGGGGTCGGCTTCACGCACGGTAACCAGCGGAACACGAATTTGAAACCTTCGCGAAATCTGTAAAAAATACTATCATACCAATGACTGATAAACACTGTTGTAGGTAGTAGGGGAGACCGGGACACATTGGGCCACCATAAATCCTCCACCACAGCTGCAACAACGTCCCCGCTCCACCACCTTGCTATACTACCGTTGTATCAGCACTAGCCGAGATCACACAGAGACGTTTTGGTCTGGGCCAAATTGGCACGGATCAGGCTCGAGCCAAATTTGGCCCGTGCCTAATTAGAGAGCGTTAACGCGTACGACACTCGATAGTAAACAAGGCTCAAACATAGCGAAGTGGGTCATTTACGGAACAAGGTGCAATTCAAACGCAATCATTTTGTCCTCTGCTAAGATTTGGCTCGGGCCTGGTACGCCATTTTTGGTTGGGCCAGACAGGCACGGGCCCCATGGCACCCGTGTGCACAGCTGTTCCGGGCCAAATTTGGCCCGGGCCAAAACGCTCGTAGGATCGCGACTTATATATCCTAATAGACATAGACATTTTCGGTAATACGGACGAACACATTTTTCTATTTCACATGTATAGTGTGGTATTGTCAGTCGAAAATGTTTTCTTTTTATTCAACGATTCGGCTATGTCGTTATATCATCCCTTAATTAAGACGACTATTATAGGATAAAGTTGAAACGTTGAATAAACTGCTAACATTTTTCATTCTCGTATAGGTATAGGTTGGATTTAATACCATCTTTTACGACACATACTCCGAGCGTTTCATCAATGATTTAATGTAGTAGTGCAGAATGTTACGAGTAATTGTCGCGATGAAAAATTCATAGACTTTAGACTATTTTCCACCTACCTGGAGTTCATCCAGCAATAAATGAACGGGTTGTACATGGAATTACTCATAGCGATCCAGTAAATGACCAGATAGATGTACTGCGAATGTTGCTGTACTGTGATCGACGGTTTGACAGTCGTTATAACGAAATATAAGTGTTGAGGCAACCAACAAATGGCGAATAGAAACACAACGACTATCAACATTTTAACAACCTGGAAAATTGAGAGAAAGAGAGAGAGTGGTTGAATATTAGAAATCGTCGGATTTCTAGATGTCACGAGACACAACAGAAATTGTGAAATATATAAACTACGATGCAGAACAATTTACAATTTCACAATTTTCCGTTGTATCTCAGCAATCCTGAAGATGACTATCAGTTTATAGTCGAAAGTTGAATAAAACTACCAGCTCAAGGAAACATATTCGGTTATTTGTTTCTTATGGTGGCTGATAAGGGCCATAGCGTAAAATTCCTGGTATGTAAATGAGGGCGCCAGAACGCCAGAACGCCAAAACGAAAAAAAACGTCCAAATTTCTCTAAAAGTATATATAACAGTAGTTTATAGTTTCTATAACAGTATTTACTAGATCTTAACTCATGTAGGGCCGAGGATCCAAATCTCAGGGTTAAATTTCAGTTGAAATTAGAGCATTTTCAATGCTTTTGTTCTAGAGCCGAATATTATTATTAATTATGGTGGCCGTTTTTCGTTGTTTTGGCGGGGGCGCCAAAACGAAAGTTCGTTTTGGCGGGGGCGCCAAAATGAAAGTTCGTTTTGGCGGGGGCGCCAAAATGGAATTTTCTCCATTTTGGCGCGCAAAAACGAACTTTCAGAGAAAATTGGACGTTTTTCGTTGTTTTGGCGGGCGCGCCAAAATGAAAGTTCGTTTTGGCGGGCGCGCCAAAACGAACTTTCAGAGAAAATTGGACGTTTTTAGTTGTTTTGGCGGGGGCGCCAAAACGAAAGTTCGTTTTGGCGGGGGCGCCAAAATGGAATTTTCTCCATTTTGGCGCGCAAAAACGAACTTTCAGAGAAAATTGGACGTTTTTCGTTGTTTTGGCGGGCGTGCCAAAATGAAAGTTCGTTTTGGCGGGCGCGCCAAAACGAACTTTCAGAGAAAATTGGACGTTTTTAGTTGTTTTGGCGGGGGCGCCAAAACGAAAGTTCGTTTTGGCGGGCGCACCAAAACGGAATTTTCTTTGTTTTGGCGCGCCAAAACGAACTTTTAGAGAAAATTGGACGTTTTTTTCTCTTTGGCGTTCTGGCGTTCTGTCGCCCTCATTTACATACCAGGAATTTTACGCTATGGCCCATATCAGCCACCATAGTTAATAATATTCGGCTCTAGAACAAAAGCATTGAAAATGCTCTAATTTCAACTGAAATTTAACCCTGAGATTTGGATCCTCGGCCCTACATGAGTTAAGATCTAGTAAATACTGTTATACATTGGACCTGCTTTGATAGACCTCTGGACCTAGTTCTTTTTGGTCCCGGGTCCACAGTTCTCCACAGTCCACAATCGACCAATCAGAATTTGACTGTGGAGTAAAAAACATAAAAACAAAATGTGCGTATCTCGTATTTTTTGATAAAGTCAGATTCTACAAATATCTTTGAGATTCGCTCGAGAACCGCGGTTCAATAGGAACCACTATTCCACGTCGGTTAAGTCTGACTGAGTAAAACTTAAGTTAAACTACTAAGTTCAGTGAAACTCTACCGTCATCCAAATCATGGCTTACACTTTAAGTAAATCGAAATGGAAATAAACGAATCGGGACTAAAAAAATCGAGACGATTTCAATAATGTGACGACTTCACCGAGTTCGACTAATGAGTATTTTCTAGGAAGAATTTATCCAAAGTAGTCGACGGTTTTTTGTTGCGTCGGTGACGTCTGTTGAAGACGCTGTCTGTCCTTGGAAGAGCTCAATTTGTGGCAGCGACAAGCGATATGTATTTTTCTTCGACTCGGCGAATCCCCCCCGAATGATGGATTGCTCGAAAGGTCTTTCTGCGTCTAAAGAGTTCAAATGTAGAATGACACTAGCGTAGATGGATGCCTTACCCGCGTGACGTCACGGTCGGAGACTTGCCCGTAATCAAGAACGAAAAATAATCAGAGGATTTAGACATTTCAAGGGTCTGCTGGTAAATCAACTATTGCCATACAATTGGTGCACACGACGTAACATTTTGTTTACCAACCTGTACTGAAGACTTGCGGTAAAAGATAAGCAGGGGATTTACAATCTTCAAGGGTCTGTCGTGTAAATCACCTAGTATTGTATTTGGCCAGCGATATGGCGTAGTCAACTCAAAACAGCGCATGAATTAAGCATTTCATTTTAAATCTAAACCTGGATACTATATTCATTCGGCCTTCGTTGATCCTAACAAACCAATTATCTTTAATATCGTGATATTTTTCGGACTTGTAAATATCACGTAAAGATTAATGTATGTTATGGTGGCTGATAAGGGCCAGATGCAATACATTTTTACATGACCTCGATTAGGGAAATATGCAAAACTAAACGAATTTTTCGTTTTTGCTGCCGCGCAAAAACGACATACTATAGAGCGACAACGGAAAAATTCGTTTTTGCTCCATGATTTTTCGTTTTTGCGCCATGAAATTCGTTTTTACGCCCTAGCAAAACGAAATATTGTAGAGCAAAAACGAAATATTCGTTTTTTGCACCACGATATTTCGTTATCATCATTACCATTAGCATTATCATTACTATTACCATTATAAGACAGCCATTTGTCTATGGAAACCAGTACTGACCTTTTTCTTCGAGCGGACACTCTCGCCCTGTCTGTAGGTGTTCTCGCCGATAGCTTTGCTGCCCCACAGCTCGACCCCTATACGCGTATAAGTAACTCCAATTACAATCAAAGGCAACAGATAATTCACAAACATCGCCATCAGCGTGTACCTGAAATGCGGACAAAAATAAATCGGTCAAAAAACGACCAAGCACATGACGTATAAATAACCGCGAGGTGGGTTTTATTTTTTTTTAAACGACGGAAACCTGATACGTTAAATGCTTTCTATTTCGATAAGACTGGAAAATGTCATCTAGAATTTGGATTTCAGTCGTCATCCGGCCCCGGAGCACGTCACGTTTCACCGGCGCAATAGTTTGACGAGGTCGGTTGTTTATTTTTCTTTTCACGGAAGTTCAGCTCTCGTTTGACGCGTCAGTTCGTATAAAGGGGAACACGCACACCGTGGTGTGTAGTTCCCGAGGGATGTGGCGCGCGTTATCTTTGACCCTCGCATACGTTATAAGTAAATGCGTCTCGTGTGTGTGCAGCCTGACAGCCCCGTAATGAACGTATCAAAAAACCTACACGGTAGATTTGCCATCAGTATTCACTATCGATGAAAATCCCACGGCGATATTTTTTAAAGATACGGATGAAATGAGAGACTCGTTCGAGTGGCGAGGACCGTAGCATTTTATACAACGTATAGAATTAAACATAAATTAGGTTTTGACGTAAAACATTCCCTAAATTTCTATCACTTTTGATTATTCGATTATTCTCTTTGTTCTGGATTCGTGTTTTCTGTTTTAGCGAAACAAATATTATGCCGTGCGCGGCGGGCTACTCGGTATTCCAGAAGATGGCTATTATAGAATAATAGTGGAAACGTCGAAAAAAGTACGAGCTCTGGGAAACATTTTCGGACTTTGTTTTTCGCCATCATTGTAGGATTCTCTCAATTTAAATGAGGTGCGCAATACACAATTTGGCATCAGTTCCACGGAATATGAACTGCAGATACGGCTTTATATTAGTTAACATCAGCTTTCGTTTCCAATGTTTTAGATATATCAAACAGCTTGAGAAGAAACAGATTGAGAAGAATAGCCCGTACACTAAATAGATCATAAGTTTGAAACACGCTTTATATACAAAATTTGAAAGATTGAAAAGATTCGATTTATCAAAAATTTCAATCAAAAGACACGACGTTTCGGACTCTCGCTCTCTCCCTCTAGAGACCAACGTCAGGTGGGTTTTAAACTAACTATACGTAGCTTACTGATTTACTGTGGAGCTGAGTCCAGAATCAGACGAGACTAGCTTAATTCTAAAAGTTAAAATTGTCAGTTCATTTTGATATTAGATTTTCGACCGAGAACTGTAGGAACTATTCAACTGGGGCCAGCCAGACTGTGATGGTAAACAAATCTGTTAAGACGTTGAATAATAGCACTTTATTTCTAGATACAAATTCCAGTTTCACAGTTCTTGGTTCATATGGTATACTTTGATACTAAGAGGGTTAGAAACATTTGAAATACGGCACTGATTCCGTAGCTAGATTTCGTGTTTTCTGGAATTCGTGCATTTGCAACGTTTCAAATACCCTCGGTGACTCCTACGTTGACCGTGAAATGAGCTTCTAATTCTAGAATCCGTCTAGAGGGCTGATCGCGAACATGTATTCACGCTAAAACTACAACTCAATCTTATACAGATTACCTATTAACCGCTCTAATTACCGCACCCTTGCTAATTCATAATTAATCACTGACGCTCAATTTGATCAAATGAGATTTAAATTAGTTGAATTAAACGCGGATTTCTGTGCGGAAAGCCGCCTGTGGCGCATCAAATTTACATTCGAAATTCCCTCCCTAAATCGCGAATCATTACGATGAAATTAGAAACAGAAGAAAACTCGATCACTCGATAGAACGACTGGAACTATTTTCTCTCCGAGAACTTTTCGGCCTCTGCCTCTGCCTGTCACCCAGTCCTAGAAGTGGTCGTTTCCACTGTGAACTCCGTCGCTCTATGACCCCGGTGTACATCAGAGACACTAAGGTACTTGGTGAACCTCTACCTCTGCCCCTGCACCTACCCCCTGCCCCTACTCGCCCCCTGCGCCCGTGCCTGTTCCTCTGCCTGTCCATGATCCTACCCCTGTCCCTGTGCCTTTGCCCCTGACCCCGCGACTGCGTCCGTCTTTGTCTCTGCAACATATTGCGATAACTCTGCGAATATAGATTCAACCACCAAGGGATTTATGCGACGTAATTTGTCACGAACTGCAGTTTTAATTCCCTTCGCCGGTAAAAGCATTTTCTTTCCATCCAGTAAATGATTGTAGGTCTTATCATCGAAAAAACCGTAGTATGAGTGATTTCAGAGTGTCGCGAACTCTATTGTGAGAATCACTGAATCAACAAACAAGACCTGAAGGAAAATATAATTTGTCACCGATTCCCGCCAGGAATGTTTGACATCCGTCGCGGAACAAAAAGAAAACAGTAAGTTAAATACCGATAAACAGCTGGGAGAGCAAGGCATGTTAAACCGTAATTTAGTCGGATCAAGAATGACAGATGCCCGAGGTTTGTCAAACGTTTATCTAGTCTAGACATACGATAAGGGATTGTCCTCTCATGGCCGCCTCGAGAATTTTCTCCATTCTAATCATATACATTGTACATATTCCTGCGGCAAATGATTAACAGACCTATGATTCTTATCATGACTTTACGGCCTTCAGACCATAAAATTTATCACACTAATTTGTCCGGACAGTATTAAGCAGTCAGTTCGTTATTTACTGATTACTTCTTGTCCTGGCACGTGAGGTCACGGTGATGCCTGTCACTTTGCGGTACTTTCATAATACGAAAGGCCATTAATAGCAGGGACAAGTCTGAACCAATCGAATTATCACGACCTCACTGACAATAAATTAGTTTATCTAGAATCTGACAAACCCCCGTGCAACATGACTGACGCATTAAACCTTCTGGTGGCGCTAACTATTAAAAAAACCCCACTATCGGCTATTAGACATGCACAGAACGACTTCGAGTAGAGTAATTGGTTCTAGGCGCCGTCCTTGGCGCTCTATAGTCGAACACCTGCAGACATACAGACCTCTATATACCCAAACACTTGCAGTCATACAGGCCCCTATATTCCCAAACACCTGCTGCAATACATACCTCTATATACCCTAACACCTGCAGTCATACAGGCCCCTATATACTCAAACATCTGCAGTCATACAGGCCCCTATATACCCAAACACCTGCTGCAATACATACCTCTATATACCCTAACACCTTCAGTCATGCCCCTATATAACCAAACACCTGCAGTAATACAGGCTCCTATATACCCTAACACCTGCAGTCATGCCCCTATATAACCAAACACCTGCAGTAATACAGGCTCCTATATACCTTAACACCTGCAGTCATGCCCCTATATAACCAAACACCTGCAGTAATACAGGCTCCTATATACCCAAACACCTACATTCACACAGACCCTACCAAAAACACCAACAGTCCCTCCAAATACCAGCAGTTATAGAAACATCTATATACCGAAACACCTGCACTTATACAGGTCTTCTACCTGCAGTCACATTGAAACATAAACTCCAGAAAAAAAAGCGAAGGCCGTGTCGAAACTTTCAACGGAGAAAGTGGGTCTAAAACCATCGGCAAGAAAATAATCACAGCAACTCTGATTACTGTCAGTAAGTAAAATTATCCGCGATTTCCCGAGGAGCTGCATCGAAGTTGTTACCAACTTTTAAAAAAATGGAACGCTGGAACCTGAAATGAACATTTCGTTTTATCGGAGCTCGACAGATTCTGCAACCTGGATGAAAGTGATTTCAAACCGTTTTAGCGCCTGCGACGATGCGACGATTTGACTAAATGATCAAATCATTCTTTAAATCGGAGAAGAAATGAGGAAATTTGATAACTGACACCGAAATGTAGCTCGTCGCATTCATTCTATATTAAATCAAGTTTGATCAATTCACTGCAGCGAGTTACAATTCAATCTCGAGTTCACATTTCTGAAACATCGGCGACATTTGGGAATCGTAATCTCCGTAAATGGGATCGCGAGGGAGGGAAGTAGGGAGGTAGGGGAGATGGAGGTAGGGAGGTATGGAGAGAGGGAGGACGGGAGAGATTCAAGACAGAGAGAGGAAAGTATGGAGGTATGGAGGTAGGGAGGTAGGGGTGAGGGAGGAATGGTAGAGAAAGATAGACAAGGGGAAATAAGGAGGTAGGGGAGATGGAGAGAGGGAGGTAGGGAGAGGGAGATATGGAGAGAGAGAGAGGCAGAGGGAGGTAGGGAGCGGTAGGGTTAGGGAGGTAGGGAGAGGGATCTCCTGAACTGTGTTCTCACATGTGTTAAGTTAATTTGTCACGAATGAATTCTATTCCCCGGAACTGAGTCAGAGACTGAGCGAACAATGAAACCATAGTGAAATAGCGCCGACTTTCGAAGAGAGATTAGTTTCAATTATACACAAACCAAGACAACACGTGAAGTATCAATTAAATAAATCCTAGACGCGTCACGCATTACCGGAGTTGATATCAACAGTTTACTGTCGATTAAGTCGCGTCTTACTTCCTTTACCAGCATTAACTTAAAAACAACTTTATGTTTAAAACACGCGAAATCATTTATATTTCACGACTGATCAGAAATCGGAAGAATTGCATCATAAAATCGCGGAGAATTATTAGATTTAATGGTAGGATTTCGTGTCACGGTAAGCCGCTTGGCTGGACCTATTCGGGTTTTATGGCTCCGTTGAATTTAGTTAGTGGAAGTAACCGAGTGATTGATACTAAAATGAGTCCGCCATAAACTGAACAGAAATAGAAGAAAAATTCAGTCACTGGAAACAATACATTCATTATCGAACATAACAAACAAAAATCAATGATTTATTTCGTGAAAAGTACTGAACTAGAAATAAAGAAATCCTCATTTTTCACGGACCATCGTGTCTTTCAAAATCAATCGATTTCTCATATTGAGTAATTTTTACACGAAGTAGATTTTTCAAGCCCCCAGAAACGAAACGATGTTGGATACGTGATAATTATCACTACTCAGGCTTATAAAGTAACACGTTTTTGATTTTAATGGAGAAGATCATGTTTGAATAAAGATATTTCTTCGTTTTTTATACTTTCTTTTTCGATTTGATTTTTCTATCCCAAATGGAATACCGGCATTAAAATACTGGGTTATCCGTATTGAAAATCAATTCATTTTTCGATGAAAGTTGCGCTCGATTTTAGGCTTCCGAAAATTACCAAACAAGTCATCGAATAGATATAAGATTGACTTTTTCACTCGGTGTATGGTATAGATTTTATCGAAAATTGATTCTGTAATGAGAAAAGTTGATTCGAATTTAATTGAACTGTTGAAGAAATTGAAGCGCGGTAACCCAGTGCCACTAGCGATCCTGGCGGATTATCGTCGAATTCTCGCTTGCCACTGTAGCGTTGCCGGTCTCCTTATTTGAGTTATATATTACGCACGGATACATATCGAGTAATAGCTTCAAATATGAATACTTACACCATATGCCATCTATTGAAAGGTCCATCTGGCCAAAAAACGAAACATATAGTTCTCGAACTGCCGTCGCAGTAAACGTGCTTGATCGTCTTGGCATAAATCATTCTTGGTAAAGCGACGGCGATAGCGAACACCCAGATACCAACAATCACCGACCAGGCCGTGATTCCTCTCATTCGCGGCTTCAATACGTGAACTATCGCTACATATCTGTAAATACAATTATAACGAAATTGTGTTTTATTCTGATATTTCTCTCTGTCAAACCGGATTGCCGGACGTTCACTTCATCCCGAGATCTTGAAAAATGAATTTGGTCAGTTTACGCCGCGCATGTCGTTTCAAAAGAGCGGCCGATATCTGTTCGAGATTCCAAAAGCTTCAATTTAAGGGGTCTGGAGCGATCGGGAACGCGTCCACCGACTAAATGAGGCTCAGTATCTTTATTTAGACATTATTGGCCTATAGGTCTAATCATAATTGACGTCCAATGTCGCTTGTACAATGTACGAAGTTATAAAACCCCATCGCGGAACCGGGCCCAGTAGATCATAGGAATACGGTCCCGGATTAAGGACCGGAATACGGTCCCGGATTAGGGACTTATCCTCAAGGGATATCCTAAGCCTGTACAATCAGGTGTAGAGAATAGAAGATGAGATTAAAACCCACTTGATAAAAATCTAGAAGATCGAAAACGAAATTTCGACATCAAGAATTCTAAACCAAAAATCAAAAGACAGCGTTTTGGATTCACACCTTACGACGGTCTCCAGAGAAAGTTTGAAACGTCGAGTCTTCTTATGCTTTTTTGTTTTAATTTCAATTTTAGATGTCAAATTAACTACGATTCTAATTTTCATAAAGTAGGTTTCGATTAATAATTCCCTAAGTCCGAGTCAGTACGTGCGAGGAAATATTCTATACTAAGATGGTTCATCGTTTTCGTTTTACGTAATCCGACCTGAAAAAAATGATGAATGCGTTTTTCATGTGACACAAGTCGTGATATAAATATTACAATTGCTGCCGCGTATGACTGATCTAGCGGTTCCGATGTAAACAAATATACCGGATATTAAAATTTTACCATCGATCAGGCAAGCTCACTTTGAGCTAAAAAAAACTGTATAATATACTTATGACAAGTGAATGATTTTAGTTGGCGTAAACGTTGATGAAACAGTGGGGAAATATTGTATCGAGTTTCGTCTACCCATCGAGGGTTTTACTATTGTGTGAGAACTTGGAGTAATCATTTGACTCCAAGGTGTGAAGCTTGTAGCTTGGAGTTTGTATAGTTTGTCCCGGCTGACCACGGGATCGGAAGTTCTAGAAGCTTTACAATTCAATTCAATAACATCTTTAATATGCCATAGCGTTATACATTTCATTATTGGACATATACAATCAAGATGAAACAACATTAAAATAGAACTTAAAAAAAACAGTTAATATCATATCCATTGTAAGGTTTTATTTATAATCAAGTGCTTCTATTAATAAACTTTCCTGGAATCTGAGCCGTTTTACTGAGGTCATAATGAACTTGATGAATTTCATTTCGTCACATGGAGACGCTGTGTACAGGGTCAAGATGCATAAGGTCTGCAGTATGAAAAGAACAGCTCGGGTCTACTGGTCAACTCTAGAATAGACATTCTTTTATGGCCAATTACACTGCAAATTACGAGAAGATTCGTATAGGAGCCGGGTTAAACTGGTGTAGATAGTACAACGAGACGAATCTGGTACTTTATAGGTTAACTAGTTTAATGGACACACGAGCTTACGCTACTATCCACAAGATGGAGCTACTATATACACTAGTAGCGTAAACTCGTGCGTCAAATAAACTAGTTAACCTATAAAGTACTATTCATCCCGTTGCACGAGTTAGAATGTTCGGTTAACTCGTTGAAATGAACTGATTTTACTCAGAATTAGTTTATAATCAGAACACCGTGGAACTGACCCCAGGACCCAGATCCACAATGCGAGTGAAAATAAGTTCATATTTTCAATGAGTCAAATCTGAACTCACACACTGTGGAACTGAGAGTCTATGATATTACAGATTCTGGCCAGTCAGTTCAGATCGGTTAGGAATTTACCTCCGCAGTAGAGCGCACTTCGAGGAACTTGATTCACTGTAATATTTCCTTTCATTCGTAAAGTACAAATTCATCATATTCTGACAGTTAACATTTAAATTGAGAAAAAAATACGGGGACTGTTGTGGTAGATTTTCTCTTTCATGGTTTTAAAATTCAACACGCACATCGGCAAACTGCCAATTACAGTCGGTAAAAAGATTGATACTGAAACGATTTGCAAGTCAAAATGAATTGCGTGTTGAAGCAAAAACAGTCAGAGAGAAGGAGAGAGAGAGGGGGAGTCGTTTAAACAGTCAGACCGATTATGGTCTGTTCATCTACGTTTCAAAAAGATGTGTTTGTCGTGTAATTCAATAAGATTAAAACCCACTGTGTATGAAAGATAAAAAAGATTTGAAAAGTTTAATCATCAGGAAATAAGAATTTAAAGACACTCTGCCTCTGGTTCTGCCTCTGGTTCTGCCTCTGGTTCTGCCTCTGCTTCTGCCTCTGCCTCTCTCGCCACTTTCTCGATGAGTGAACTTTTAAATGATTTAAATTTTAGTCATTTTTAATCTTATCATCTATTCTGCACATCGGTGTGTATACGGGGATTCTATTCTTCTATCTAATTGGATAATTCAAACTTATGGCGCAAACTCCTCTTTGAAAGTGATAGATTGTTTAAACAGGTTAGAATCGTGTATGAAATGCGAACGGCTTTTATCATGATTTCAATCAGTAATTCCGCTCACTGTTGCACGTGTCTAATCTTCCCTATCAATGTCGTTAAGTGAAGTTTCTTATAAACAACGAGGTGAATATCTGCTTGTCTAGCTTTTTTTCTATTTATGCTAAAAAAGAAACTGTCTATTTCCCTGAACTCTCATCATCATAACGCGTCGAATTGAATTAGATTTATATCTGCACGCGTCACCGATGAGGCGCCATAAACTATAAATCAAAGTTAAACTGTATACGGTTTTTTTCATCAAGTCAGAGCACTTCCAAAAAGAGCAACAGTTTTTATCATCAAGTCAGAGGACTTCTAAAAACCAACGGTTTTTTTCATCAAGTCAGTGAACTTCCAAAAAAGCAACGGTTTTTTATGAAGTCAGTGAATTTTCAAAAAGGGCGACGGTTTTTTTTAAGTCAATTCCTTAAAAACAGCCTGGAACGCAAATATCCGAATCCCGACGGTCACCGGGGGCCAGGTTTCCGATTGCGGGGTATTGGTATTCGAAAAGCAATTAGACTTTTCACTCGGCGTCAATTTGTGACCATTTACACCGATATGAATATGCGGTTCAATATATAACGCTTCCGCCATAGTTCTCGTGGGTAGACGCTCATTAGACGGGTATAGAGCGGAAATCCGACGTGTGGATATCTTCCTTTCCAACCCGAACAAATGGCTTTTCAATCATATGTTCATTTACTGAAGATCGTATGAATAATAATGATATGGTTCTAGACGGTCTAGTATTAGTTGAGTAACACGATATAGATTGATCAATGAATCTCTGCGCGGCCACAGAGGGATCCATCCGTCAAAGTTAACCTACATTTACAAGTTTCGTCTTCAGGGACCAAGGTGTCGCGCAGTCCTGACTATAAGTCCTTTAATGGCCTTAAATCTTAAGAATTTCTGAAGTTAGTTAAAGCATAGACGTATAAACTAGATTATACGTCCATTGCCATAGCGACAAAACATATTGTAAATCGTATCATCATGGTATTCACTGAATAATTTTGAATTTAATTCAATTACTATATTCAACGGTGACGAGGACATGTTTGCCACGCTATTCCTCTTTAAGCCACGGTACCCATACAGTCTGGGAGTAATCATTATAATATGGCTTATACATGACTGTTGCGCGTAGAATGTCCTTAGGGGTTAACATTGTCCGATGCTAAATGAAAACCCCAAGCAATAGCATTCTATACCTCAGTGACGTTACTCATTTCAGTGATTTCAGATTTCTGAATGTTTATTGAGACAAGTTCTGAAAAATTCACATCAGCAGAACACTGTGACATCGAACAGTACAGTGTATATGCCGTGTGTCTAGATCCGAGATATAACTGAAGATAATGTTATTGAGAGCTTTGGGAACCATGTGGATAGATTTGAACTGAATTCCTTCACAAATTGGAAACCTGCAGTGCAATTCAGTCAGAATGAGGGAAATGTAATTAGATTTACGGATTTCGTCCTGTTCGGGGAGTTTCGGAACGAAATGTAAAATTCCTGTAAAAGAACAATTTACAAAGGGTAGGCTTGCCTCCGATTATCAAGCGCACCACCTTGTGACAAAATGTTTTGAGTTTTCGAAAAAGATATCATCAAGAACGCGTCAATTAAAATCTTCATTTTACGATTGATTTTAATTGTACATAAGCCACGATCATACTAGCGTTTTTGGTTTTTGGTCAACTGTTCACACACCAGGTGCCAAACGGGCGAAATTTGGTCCGACCAAAAAACATCAGATAAGGCATGAGCCAAATTTCAGCGCGGTACAAATGATTTAATTTGAATTGCAACTGGTTCTGGAAGTGACTGACCCAAATCTGACTCGGGTCTGATCCGCGGCAATTTGGCCCGGGCCAAATCGTCTCCGTGTGATTTTCATTCCAATTGATGAAATCCTTTCAACCTATTTTTGCACTGTATCATATCTAACAATCTAGATGAATTGTGAGGATCAACTGAAAGCGTTTAAAAACCGCAGAGAAAAACGTCAAGCGCTAAGAGACATTGACTTGCATAGGGGATTAACTCTTAACAGAACTCCTGGTAGACTCAGAATACACTGAGATAGAGAAGGGCACAGTTACCGCAAATCAAACACAGATTTCAACTAAATTACACAGCCATCAATCAAAGACACTTAAATTGTCACTTCTTTTCTACAAGTTACGAGAATGTTCTTAAATAAGACCCAATTCTAACCCACGGTCTTACACTTTAGTTTCCTCACCGGAGTATTTCATCATGTCAAAATTTATTCGAAGATATTTCGCGTAGTTCGTTCAGAAGTACTTTGATATTTTTTTTCTAGCCCAATGTCGAAATCCATGGACACACATTCATGTCTCTGTCGCCCGATTGATCTTTGAGATCGGATTATAAACACGCGTATTACTGCTGCACATCGGTACAGAAACCACACATCACTGGAAACGTCGGAGTCTCTGAAAAAAGTTTCCATCGTTAAAGCAGAAAACCATAATTAAAGAAGAAAGGTCTGCGCAGTTGCTTTGTTTAACCAGTCTACTTGTCGATTGAACAAATGTCATCAGATTTTAGAATTTGAATAGAGATCTTTAATGTGCTCGACTTGTGTTGACTCAATCAGAGGAACTACTTCTCCGTTCGGTTCTAATAATGAGATTGAACCGATTCAGAGACCAATGAATCTACCATCAGACCACTGCTATTATCAGATCACTGAATTTATCTCCAGACCACCGCAATGAATCTACCATCAGACCACTGAATCTACCATCAGATCACTGAATCTACCATCAGACCAATGAATCTACCATCAGATCACTGAATCTACCATCAGACCAATGAATCTACCATCAGACGATGCTGAGACATAATGAAGAACCTTTAAAGGTTCTTCATTAGAACTTCTTGCTTTGAGAGTGTAAAGCAGGTTCTGATTGGTCTCCACCGATTCCGGATTCTATTCTCTTCTGGCGCGCTGTTTTGGCCGAATACGCCTTATACCTATTCCGCAATAGCATAATCATGTAAACCTGATAGAAGCGACCGGTAGAGAGAATTGCAGGGTCCTGGGAATATTTCAAAATGCATCGCTTGCCATTTCTACGGATTCTTGTCGTTTACATTCTAAGGTTGCGCAAACAGGTTGTCCATTAATTCCACGCCCAGACCCCTCGCTCTAAAAAATGTCAGTTAAATCTGACGTTGGAGAAACGAAACCAATTCATTTCGGTGAATGAAATTACGTATCTGTAATAATCATAAAACTAAAAGGTTGATTCTCCGAGGATGCACTGAGACAATAAGGCGAACGAAACTCCCGATGATGATTCGGCGATACAGCAGTAAAATCAGCAAAATTGTGAATCTGAACAGAAACGCGCTGATTGACAATAAGACAATCAGTTTTACACGCGACGCGCTACAGTGTGACGACACCTCGAAGTATAATTGATACAATTAGGCAATTGACACAAGGGACTCTTAATATAAAAGCATAAACGGCACATATGTCGATATGAAACCAGCGGGTAAAACGTGATATTCATATATTCCAGATGAAAGGCAATATGTATGTGTATAATAACACGTGAGAGTCAGTCGGAGGTGCGGATCTATCAGGGGATTTGAGATAACGAGGGCCTCAGAAACTGAACAGGGAGAATTAGTTCCCCTACCTACTGATGATGACGGTAGCAGGTGAAAGACGGCCGGCCGGCCGGTCGGCGATCGAAGATGAATTCCCAACTTCTAACGCCAATAATTAACAGAGTAATTGCGCAACACTTCGGGTCAATTTTCATGAAAAATGACTCCGCGAAAAAAAAGTATAACAAATCGACGAAGTCTGATACCACGCAATTTACAGAGAATATATATTGGATACTTATGTAAATGGGGAAAGTCGATTCGATGACGAGATGCAAGTCATTTGTAGTTAAAGGCAATTGTCTTATATATGAGGAGACAGTTCGAGCTTGTTTTATCTATACATCTCCGCTGTATACGCGCCAGAGAGTGTTGTAATCACACATGTTAAATTTGATGTTTACCGATTACGAAACTGACGTTATTAAAGATGAAACGCGTGCAGTATGTTTCCGGGCTTAGATCAGATACTGTAGTATGATTCGAAATGGGCTTTAGACCAAATACTGAAAATAATACACATTTTAATGTTGATTACTCTCTCAGGGGATACACAATATACGTGTAAGATGAATATACGAATTCAGCGAAAGATGAAAAGTTCTTGAATAGAAGTCTATATGAATATATTTTGAGCAGCGTTTTTGCGATATATTTTGAGCAGCGGCTAAAGACTATCAGGCATCATCAGGCGTTACGCTGATGATGGCTAATACTGGTTAGCCGAAACGTTGCTCAAATAAATACATACTTACATTTCTATTCAAGAACTTTACATCTTTGGCTGATATATTAAGGGATTTCTCTGGTATAGATAATTCTCTTTTTAGATACAAAAGCCTACTACCAAAACCTACTATAACAATATGTAGTAAATCCCACATTTAGAAAGAGAAAAAACGAGTCCAAGGTTCCTTTCTTTAATATTTGATGTTTAATGGTTAGTGATTTATTTCCGTTCAGAAATAACCTAATAGTCATCTTCAGGAAAAGAGATGTTATATGTATAGAAATTGTAATAGAATTACAATCCAGATACAACTCAATAATGACTGTAAGAATTGAGTCGGAACTTCGAAAATGAATGATTAACTAAATAGGTAACATTTCGGACTCGTTCCTCTTCCTGAATGTGGGATCTCATATCATCGTTAATACAAGAGCTCAGGGGGTTTCATCAATGGTTACGAAAACGTATTGTTACAGCCTGAATAATAATTGTCAAAGCCTATACTATCACGTATAGAATAGTATTGATATTCAGTACTGTCTCCATAAAACGTGTTGATAAAAAGAATCGAAGAAGCGAGGGCTCTATAAATTTGTACGTCTTAATTCAGTTGCACGGTTGTGAAGTAAATTATCGGTCTCTGGGGTTAAAATTAGAACATTTCATTGGTAATTATCTTCGCCTCTGGAGTGAACTAAAACCCACAACTGCAGAGCCGAGTGCAAATTCGAATATACCTAGTCATTGAATGGGAAGTCGAACTAACCCCGAGGCGGTATAATCCGGGTAAAAGTAACAGAGTCCTGAGTAAAATTAGGTACTGATTTTGGAGGCATATCAAAGCCACACAACTCAAACTCGTAGCTGTAGAATTTTGTTCAGAGTCAAATTAAACCCGCAGTGATTTGACTGGGTTTTGTCTTTGATGTGCTATGAGGATCTCTCGCGTGATGCGGTGGAAACCTCGTGGGATCTCGGGAACACGGATTATCTATGGTGGAGACTTCACGAAGAACCTTAGCATATCAGATGTACCATGAACCAATCGTAAAGTGGCGCGGATCACTGTGGGAACAACCGAATCCTGGACTGGGGGAAGTGGAGACTGGATCCTTACAGTAATTATCTGATATATGAAAAGAGATATGAAAAATCAGGTTCGGGGGTAGCGAACGAACCTCCTAAAATTTCGGTGTCAGCGTAAAAAAATTCAAGTCAAGTCAAGATTTTTCGAAAATTAGATATAATTTTCATGTAATTTTTCTTTTTAAATGAAAAGTAACAATTCCGTAAAAGTGTTCAATTATTTGTAAATATGTTTTTGTTGATTATTAACAAGACGTTTAAGTTTGGGTTATCGAAAAAAAATCAAATTTAAGATCTCTCCTTTTTCAAGAGGAAAGTGCCCCTTTTCACAGTGAAAAGGTGCCCTTTTTCTTGAAATAGAACTGCCCCCAAAAAAGCTCGGCACGGGCCTGCGATATACCACCCGCCCGTATCAATGGTTTAGGATTATATCGGTATAGAGAGGGTTAAAGTTATAAGATAAAGAACAATACCCGGTTGTATAGACTGGTAGTATTAACCCCCGGGTTAAAGATGATACCAGTCAATAAAACTGGGCTCAGAGGTCCCGTTCAAGGTACAGCCTTTTTGAAAATCTAGTGAGTGAAACGGAGTGAAATGGAGTACGCGCGGATAGCGGTATATCGAGGTACTTTCATTCACACATTCATCAGCAGTAATTGTAACATTGACTTCGATGTTGATGAATAACTTTTACGTATTTACATATTTATCTAGCTCGTTATTGACGTATTACATACCTGTCTACGGCAATAGCCAGGAAAGTGAAGACACTCGCTGTTATTGTAGCCACCGAAATAAACAACGAATACTTGCAATAAATTCCTCCGAACGGCCAATCCCCGTGTAGCATATAAACAAAGTTAAACATCACCGTAAAACCTGAAATACAAGTATCGGCGACGGCTAAATTCACCAGGAAATAGTTAGTGACCGTGCGCATTCGTTTGTGCGCTAAAACGATCCAAATCGTGATCAAATTCCCGCCGACAGCCACTAAACACATCGGTAAAAATAGAGCGTAGAATAACGCCTGGTGCGACATCGGCATTATGAACTGATTAGTTTGATTTTCTTCATTTTGGCACCGATTTAAACCACCGCTAGCGTCGTCGCCGTAAATCAACGTCGAGTTCGAATCGTTCAAACTACTGACGTTTACGTTCAGTTTCGTTACGTTACTCATGACGACGATGTTTTTTACGTATACGGGTCCTGGTTTATTTTTGTCCGCTCCGTTCGTTAACCGACTTTACGAAATTAACCGCACCATCACGAGAATCGTACGGACATGTCAAATTGTCACCATTATCAAACGTGGATCGTTAGTTTCTTTTCTGCCCGTCTTATAAATAATGAGAAACGGATAATGCTGTTTGCATTTATAGGAATATTCTAGGTTAAACAGGCGGACATCGCGTCTGTTAATGACAATGCACCGGCGGTGGAACCGCGTGTCTCATCCCTGTCATCTCTTTAACGCGTATTAGCTTTGTTAATAACGACTTCACCGATCAACTGCCTTCACGTGGCACGCCGCACTTTCTTCACGTAATCCTAGTTTTACCGCGACGCGTTTCGGAAATCTCTTTTTTATATTCGCGCCAGCGTTTTTTCCCGTCCGTTCCAATCTCGCGCGCGGTGTTGCTGACAACTTTAAGCCCGAATTGTTTGTGCGGGTGACGTGTTTGAATTAGAATATTTCACGGATGGTAAGACTACAAACAGGCAGCCTCTCGCGACCAAACGGACAAAACAATTGACTTCGGTAACAAGATTGACTTCGCGGAGAATGCCTATTTCTGTTGTTTGTCTATGTGTTTGTTATGCCGCGGAGTTGACCATCAGTAAACTCGCTGACAGGACTGTCTCGGCCGCTGGACCGACGAATGATAATCAACGATGTACGTACAAGTATTTCGACTATTTCGCCGAGTAAGTCAATGTCAATGTCGTGAACGGCATAAGCTAATCCCGGATTTACGGCACTAGCATCGTGTTAATCCAGGTTATATTAGTTACGAGATGAAAGGCAATTGCTTGGCATCTCTCTGATCTGATATCATGGATGACGTCAATTATGATGGTTTGCAGTTTACGCATTTAATGCCCATCTACCTTAAGGACACCCGCTGTTTAACGGTTCTGAACTTGCGGCTGAAAAAAACGAAAATTATATCACTTAAAATAAGGGTCTTACTTTGAAGATTTTGTTTCACTTATACTAATAATTCAAGGACAACACGTTTAGCCTTTAGTTAACTGAGTTGAGACTCAGGGAAGTCAGTTAGGATCATTTGAGCACTAGGGAAATTGAAGGTTACCATGTATATCTTAATGGTTAAATTGACTTGACTTAACAATTTGACCTCTCGTTATTATCAGACTTGGCATCATGTTTCCACGGATCGAAAAATCGTTCTTCAATTCTTCTTTTAACGTTTCAATCTTTGGCTGAATTTATTGTGGGATTTCTCTCGTATTGACTGGATTGAGTACGGAGAATCCTACGTTATGTAACGTAGACTTTTATGAACAAAAAGACACAGAAAGCGATGCAAGCTTGAGCATAAGTTGCAGCTACGAGCAATCGTTGAGATGATTACTCGTACGTTGCGGGTAGAGAGAGGACCGTTCCCAGTTTACAGAAAACGTCTTACGCAAAAAGTAAAAACATCTTCAGAAAAAAAATTCCGGACCAGAATAATGATGGCAGAATAAAGATGTCCTGTTGTCAGGCCAGTCTCGATCGAGCTGCGTAGAAAATTGGGTAAACATGCTTCGACGGTGGATCCAGTCAGTTAATGGTAACTAGGTTTATTACGCTTTTGGGAAACGCTGTGGACCTGTAGTAGTTACTATCGGGTGTAGGAACAGTAGAGGCGAGGGCAGATAGATCGTTCACTGAAGAATGGGCTCGCATTAGACTAATGGCTCTAGATTTAAAAATCGTTAATAAATCACCGATACGATCATTGAATAGACAATTGCTAATGAAGACGACATATACCCTTGGTATTGGCTTCTCCCATATGGTCTAGTGGTTAGGATTCCTGGCTTTCACCCAGGCGGCCCGGGTTCGATTCCCGGTGTGGGAATAAGCATTTTTTAGATAGCTGATAGCTGATTTTTATAGATAGTTGATTTTTTATAGAAAAATCGATAAAAGCACTGGTTATATTATGTAAATTTGTCTCAAATGAATTTTTTAAGAGGAACGTAGACAAAAAATCAGCGGCTTGCAGCTTTCAAAAAGTTTATCATTAACTATCTTTTTTTAATTTCACTTAGCTTTGAAGGTCGTTTTTTAAACCTTGAACTTGGAAATGGCCATGGCAGCTTCTCGGAATAAAAAACAATCCATTACATTTTCAACATCATAGGAAAATCCGAACACAATGAATATATTCAATGATATTCACTGTTCCGCATCAAGGCGTTATGTTGCTGATTTCTTTCATTTTGATTTCGCGAAAAATTTACAAATTAAATTCTTGATGCCGGTTTTTCGTGCATTATTCTGACTTCTGTCTTCAAAGATAAATCGGATCTTTTAATTTGTCTAATCGAACGAATTTCTTCCTCGGTTTCGATAACAGCAATATTAACCCGACGTTGCTATTTTGATGTATTTTCGTAAACGACCTTAAAAGATCGCGAATCGGAAATCTTTTTCGTCGAATTCCGACGAGTTCTGAGGGGAAAATTTCTTGTATAACTTCAAGAAGCCAACTCACGCAAAATGTAGATAATTAGACCGCGTAAGCCGCTTTGAAACATAGAATCCGATTTGTATACAGGGCTGAATATAGTAGAATTTACTTCATAAATCATGTACGATGAGACTGATAAGACTGATATGTGGCGAGCTCGGATCCGCGCGGTCATTTCCGCAGGACTTATCAACGGTACGATAGGGTGACAAGTTGAATGAAGTAAATAGTAAAACTATCAAGCGTATTAAACTTATCATGACGCGTTCGTTTAAACAGTTTATAAGGCAGCAGCGCTATCGTCATACTTAAACGTCAGTTTTGTCAGTCGCTGATCTATATCCATCAAAAGCTTTTCAACAGTACATCCATCTTAAAAAGGCTTATCGTTGAAAGTGGTTTTCGATCTTCTTACCTCCAGGCACAAACAAATATTACACGTGAAAATTGATAATGTGAATAGAATTTAGACGATATTTTTATCAAATACGTTTCATTCTCGAAATTCAGCCATGTTTATAAGAAAATTATCTGAAATTCGTTTTATCGAACATAGTTCTATATGGTTCGCTATCTGTTCATGTATCGGCACCTCATCGGTGAAATTGTTGCCAAATCAAATCCGAAACCGACGGCGGAGTCTTTTAAAAGTGACTACAGATCTGATCTGAAGACATTTCTATAGATTCAAACCGTTTTATCCAAACAAGATTTCGTTTTTAATCTGCGGGCTTTAATCACTCCGCGCATCTGAGCCAGTGTGAAGGATGCAAATGATTTCAGAATTCTTAAGATATAATTCATTTTTCTATTTCCATACGTAGTGGTTTTTTGCAGACATCGGTTTCGTCCAGTTGAAAATACCAGGACAGGACCCATTTCCTCAGTTCAATTGGTTTATATTTGACTCTGATTCAAAACTTTGAAAATGAATTAATTCCAAACTTTACCAGTAACAGAGGAAGCAGATCCAGCGGACTGTTTTTGAGCGACGTGCTCGTATCGTACAGAAGTATAAAACTGAACATCGCTTACTGAAATTGCGACACATATTATACACAAATCACCTGTCATCAATAGGCGAGTTTCAGACGCTACCGGAGGAATTTCATCAATTTCGTGCTGATTGAAACCTTGCCGTCGAGGTTATGAATTTCAATTCGATTTATTTTTAGGCGACACGTTCATCAGAGACACGTCAGTAACATTTAACCTTCGTCATATTCATCTACATCCACCTACAGGCATGATGAGATTATATCATCGGTGGTGTGCGTTCATATCGTGAAGTTCATTTACTCTTGTTTAAACAGTATCTAATTAGTTATGTAGAGGTTACTCACCCCGTTACACTAACTGTTCGCATGCGTCATACTGGGCAACTTTTCAGCTAGCCAAATGGCCAATATGACGCGATATGACGTGACCATGTGAGCACCTCTACAGGTTTAGTCAGGTCCCAACATAAAATTCGACTTCTAGACGCTTAAGTTAATTTCACGGAAAGTCTAGTAAAAAGATGTTTAACCTACTACGTATGCATATTCCCATTTGGTCTAGTGGTTAGGATTCCTGGCTTTCACCCAGGCGGCCCGGGTTCGATTCCCGGAGTGGGAACTCATTTCTTTTCTACATGACGTAGAAAATACTTCACTAATCTATCATCAGAGAAAGATGAATGTGTCGTCGTCTAATTCGTTTTGAAACTGATGACTTTCCTCACAGACCATCACGAAATAAACTCATTATATTAACCCGAAACGTTACAACATATCTATCTATAGCTGAGAGTGACAGCTGGAATATATCAATTAGGAAAAAAATCAGTTTCGAGATAACATCTTTATTAGGAAGTACCCGAGAAAAAAATCAATCATATTTAAATATGAAAATCGATAATTTCATTCATATCATATAGATTTACGACACCTGTGCAACGGTTTTAAACAAATAGATGTACATGTTCCCCTAGGGGTAATTTGATAAGTTTTCATATATTCTACATCACGTTGGACACGTGTCACTCGCACTAATGATCACTCAGAAAGATTAATACAAATATCACAGATAATATATATATATATATATATATATATATATATATATATACATTACATATACATTATATACATATACATTGACGAAATAATTAGAGCCGGTGATAAACAACTGGACGATAAACCGTGTCACGAATAACTGAATACGCGATTTAGTGATCACCAATTGGAATCAGGCGGCTGAATCCGAGCTTCACGAATCATGACCGGAATAAACAATTCAATAGCCAGAACTACACAGACAAACGTCGGCCTTCGGTCGACACGGATAACGCTGGGAGAAGGCCGGTTCGCTGATGATCAGAGACGAGACAAGCATGACTTAACATCCCATCCCCCCTTAAAAATCACGAGTTAATCATGTGTAAATCTGCATGTATCGCATGTAATCCTCAACCTCGGCGGAAAAAAGCCAGAAAAGTTGCGTTTGATTCGATAACGCAAAGACCGCGCTTAAGTTAAGAAAAATGAGGCCGAAAAACGGCAGAAAAGGAGAGAAACTTCTACGTATATAAACAGGCAAATAAACGCGCAAAAATAGACCGGTTTAGAGAAAATGCTGAAAAAACCTGCGAAAAAAACTTCTACGAAACTTCTCAGCAAAAAATTGTCTAGATGCGCAAAATTAGTGATATTACCTTTACAAAAATTGGACTTGAATCGGAATTTCCCGATTTCACGAAAACGTTTGATAGAGTTTATCACAAATTTCGATGATTTTTTGGAAGAACATGACAGTAGACAAGACTAGTAGATTGAACCCAGTTCTACAGTGTCTCGGTTGATATTTGATTTCGTTGTCTATAGATTCAAACTTACAACCAACCATTCTGATCATTATTTTGATCTTAAAATAGAGATTGACCCTGTAATCTATTTGATTGATAGATTCCGTTTATTTTTTCATTGATTTGGTGTCTTTTACAAATCCACCACACGCGGCAGGAGCCAAGCAGGGGGTTTGATTTTGAAATCGGAAATCGAAGTACAGATATATGGTTGTGTGATCGGCGGTTATTGGTGATGATTTTAACTTAATTCTTACCGTAGCTAACCGATAACGGTGGAACGGAATCCAGATTCTGGCTTGTTTTTCATCAACTCCGATTGCATCGTCAACTAGTTAACAGCCCTGAAGGCAATTTACACTGATTTAATGCCGAACTCAACTCTATCACACAATTTATATTTTTTTTCAACTCGGAGAAAAATAAAGTATCATAACAACCTTTTTAAAGATCTCTTAACTCGAGTAAATGTTTTATTAAGTTGTGAACATAGATTTCTCGTGATGACTATTAGGATATTATACGGGAGGTAAACGATGAAGGTTAAAGAAACATTTCCTACTCGTTTTTTCTTCTGAGCGTGTGGGTTTTTTCTATATCATCGTTACCGCACGGTTTCATCAAGATTGAACACGGCGTGCACCTTCTCCGTAACTATCAGTAATTATTAATATAAACCGGTTCACTGCAATCTCTACACTCATTCTTAATCGCTCCATTTACCGTGTCTAATGAGGCCTCAATTTACCATCAGTTGCATCAAAGATTTCAGAAAAAATCCACTAGGAAATTATTTAGAACCAGAATGTTCAAATTGAGTGGTTTTAGATACTGATCAGCGGCTCAGTGATTCACTAGCTCAGCGGCTCAGCAGCTCAGTAGTGGGCGCTCGCTCCATTAACTGTCTAATGATGCCTCGTCTTTCTGGTGGCCGATTTTACTTCAAAGATTTTTTAAACTTTAGGATGAAAGTCTATCCCATTTTGTGACAGATATCGAAATTCTGATCATTCTTGGAAAAAAGTATGTCATATCTGGGTCGGTGTGACTTAAAATAAAAATTGTTTGAGTAAATCTAAATAGGGACAAAGCAACGGCTTATGTGAACGTCTCATAAAAGCTATATTCCCGCACCGGGAATCGAACCCGGGGCGCCTGGGTGAGAGCCAGAAATCCTAACCACTAGACCATACGGGATTAGACGGCAATACGAAAAGTTTACGATTTATATTTAGACACATCGGGCGTGCTGACGTGTACATTTGATTGTCAAAATACTGTCAACTGTGATGTATCAAAAAACGATCGTAAGATAACTGATTCCGCTCCGTTGTATGAGTTAAGATTTGAGTTATCTCATTGAACATTAACTCAGTTAGACAGTTAACTCAATGCATAACTGTCGAACAGTGGGTCCTGAGTTCAGAGTTAACTCTAACCATAGAATTCAAATCAAACCAATTGATTTGAGTTCGATGGTCTTATTCACAACTGTGGAACTAGGCCCTGATGAGTTCAGAGTTAGCTCTAACTCAAAACACTGTGGAATCCTGAGTTCACTCGCGCGGTTTGAATGTTGCTAAAACTTTCAAAATCCATCCAGGGACAGATGAAATGTGATAAAACACGCATCACAGATAGTTTTTAAAAAAGAGAACAAATAATGACCCACCAATACACGACAAAAGTACCCTAACAAAATGGCTGCTAGCAACTGTAAAAAGGTTTATCAACTCTGGGTCCTGCATTGTCCTTATAACCAGGTATATATACATGTATGTATAGAAAGCGCCAACAGATTTGAAAAATCCAGGCACGTTTCCGATCCGTTCGTTAAACGCGTCCTACGATTTTTCAAATTGATCACGCTGTGATTTCGGAGTTTAACACACTTTTATCACCAGACAGTGTTAATAGGTTCTAATAGCTCTACTACATGCCGCAACATCTACAGAACTCGTTAAAATCCTCGTTCATCTTACCCACAGCGAGCCGCGCGTATATATAATGCGTTAAGAACATTCCACGATATTTTAATCAGTTTACGAAATCAATTAATTGCACCGAATCTAAATAATCAATCAATTATCAAGGTCCCCGTGACCTAGTTCCACTGCAGTTCTCTGTTGAGATTTAGTTCTAGACATAAAATATGGAAAATAAACTAATTTTTAACTCAAGAATCGGACTTCTCTAACAACTGATTTCAAAATCTCGCTCACTGCGCTTCGCCCCCGACAGGTGTAGTGGGTTTTTAACACACACTCATAAATAAGAGATTAACAATTTCAATTTCAATATGTCAGTCATCTACCAGGCCCCAGTTTCACGAGAAAGTTCATCTCAAATTTTTGGTTTAGTTGCTGAGTTGGGTTATTCATGTTTTCAACGAGGACAACATTTCAAACTTAAAACTTAAAGCTTAAATAAATCTGGATCCTTATAGTTAACATAACCAACTTCCAAGCAACTGCTCATGTGGTTTGACAAAAAATAAACCATAAAATAATTTGTAAATGTACGTAGAACTAATAAGTAGGAAAATGCTAACCTTACCTGTTGGAGTTAGAGATCCTGTGGCTTGTATAACCTTGAAAATTGTGTTGAAAATCTTTTGATTAGTCAGTCTGAGTTGTAATGATAAAAAGCTGCGTTTTGGAATTTCGATGTCATTTTCGCTGTCACAAGAGGCAGAAAACAAAAAGTTTTCATCTGAACAAACTATTCTGCAGTAACCATGGAGGGTGTGAACTCCCTTCAAGCCTTCTTCGCGCGACTCCAAGGTTTTAGCTTCGGGAAAAGCTACAAAAATCCTCCGTCGATATAAACGACCGAGTCTTTCCGACCAGATTCACATTTGCACGACAGACGTGTTTTCCGAATTAGTTTCTACTGACCCCTATAGTTTGGAAAGATGGCATTTGTCTTTTTCACTTGAAGCGTTGACGAAGTTGAGCCGAACAGCGAACAGGCGTTCTTTTCTAATTCAGAGTCCCGTTGTTATGATCATAATCGCATCCGCTTGTGATTTTTTTTTTTAATTTCCGATTTAATTTCGTTTCAAATGCAACTAAAAAAACTTAGTCCCCGTTATCTGTTCTGCCGAGTAGCAGAGATTGAAGTCGAGTGATGACTGAAGCTCAATCACCCGGACTCGACAGTAACAAGTCAATGCCGCTGTTGCCGCCGCAGTTGCTGCCGCTGCCGCTGCTGCCGCCGCTACCTGTTCATCTATCATTCCCTCTAATCAAACGCGTGTCAAATTGAATCAGTTCCATTTTTCCGCCTCTCTCGTCACTTTTTAAATGGCGATGTTTTATTTCTGGTGTAAATTGGTTTCACTTGAAATGTACTTTTACGAAGGAAATATGAGGTCAATTTCTCAGAATATATTCACAGCCTCGTTGCGAGAAGCTTTTTGTTATTGTTTCGAGATCTTTTTTGAAAAAAATCTGACAACCGAAATCGTATTGCAGGAGTTTTTGTGTTATATATTTTTAAATGTACTTTTTAGTATTATTGGTGAAGCCCAAGTTGATTAAAAAGAAAAGTTAGTCCATTTTTGAAATATATCAGGCTTTACAATATATACGATTTTCATACGTACACATCATTGGATACCCCAGTTTTCCTTTTATGATGCAGAAGCCTTTTATGATCAAGTCGAAACGTTGAATGAATTATCAGCTCAAGGAAACTGCACTGTTTTTATCCTTAGCGCCCGGAGGATTTATGCAACACGGGTACAGGGCGTTTCAACGATAGTCTCCAAAGTAGTATTCCTGAAGATGACTGTAAGGATAAAGTCGAAACATCGAATTAACCGCTAGCTCAAGGAAAACATTTCAGACAGTTTTTTTTTGAGATTATAGATTTTCAGTCTCTTATCGCAGTACGGGTAATGATGATAAAAGCTGGCCGATATTTCAGGAGTAGCGTTGAGGATCGTTTTTTATTGTTGTTTACAGGTTACCCTTAAATGTATTACTTCCATTAAATGGTGTCATAAATAACGCGATGAATTGCGACGCGGAAGACTAGAGCGAGCGCGGTGGCTATTACTGTTTGCGGGCCGTAAAACCGATTCGTTCGGTGATAAACGTAGACCGGCCAACAGCAGTAATTCTTTGTCAATATTTACACGTTCGCGGATAGCGATGCGGTTATCGTCGGAACAGGTGTGTAGAGTTATAGCCTGAAATAAACAAACCATCCATATCCACTAAACGCCGCATCATCGCTTGTAAAGGTGAGATTCTAACCACTGACCACAGTTCAATATGTCTAAGCTACGCACAATCATCGTGATTGCTAGTTTTAGGTCTAAGTGAATAGAGCGTATTTTACGGAAGTCCGTTGGTGACATACGAGATAATTTTTTTCAAAATTTCGAACATTTATGTCGAATTTCGACATAATAAGTCGAGATTCGACATGATATGTCGACATTATGAACAAATTATCTCGTATGTCACCTAGGGGCTTCCGTAGTATTCCCCGTCTCACGCGACGACCTTATTTTGTAGATATTGGGTGAACATTTTCACCTTGACATAAGTGGACCGGAGCGAGCCACAGGGGCGGATTCAAGGAGGGTGCAGGGGGTGCACATCCCCCTAAAAATGTCAAATGCCCCGAAAATTCACGGGAAAATGAAAAATAGTACCTGCACAATTTAGATTCATAAGCTTGTTCTTTGATTTACAAAAGTTTATGTTTCATATGTCATTATATGATATGCCCTATTTTGGGGATGCACCCCTCAAATTTTCAACAGAAATCAATTTTAGGGCATTCTGTGAAGAGAAAAGATGAGAAAAATTCGGATTTGGATTTAATTTTCAAAATTTTTTCGAACACAGGATATACAACAATTAAAAACAGTTTACACTTCAGATTTTACGAGGCGAACTCGTTTTAAAATCACGGCAATCAATCTTACTTATATTTTGTCTCGCGCTGCGCGACTCTCTTATCGTCTGCACGTGTGGCGTGCATTTATATATTCGCGGATGTTATCTGTATCACGTCACTAGATGCAAATCCCGGAAGAACGGAAAAATGACGCTAGGGTAATAAACAAGCAACACAGTCGACCATATTTCTTGTAATTTAGTTTTTGAGACACCGGTTCGTGTTCACCTCCGCTGAGGCTTGTTACAATCTATCTAGTCCCATAGCATGTTCGTACACTATTTGTCTTTTTAAAGTTAGCAAAAACTTTTCGTCTCTCGTCGGAGGCAAGTAATACATAAATCAATTAAGTCAATGTTAGTGTTAATAGGAGCGGTGACAATGCATTTTGATAAGGGGGAAGAAAGGAATAACACATATCTTAACAGACAAACTTTTCCTTATAATGTCATTATTTTTGAAACGCACAGATGACGAAGCCAAGAGAAACAGTCAAAACTTCGTCGTCTAAATTTTTAACTCTTAGCTTTCAGTCTTCTGGAACTTCGTTTAAAATGTGAATTTACTTTGGTTTTTGAATATCTTTCACATTTTACCGAACACGTTCATTCTTTTTAAATGTCCGCGATAGAAAACTGATCATAAAGTCGAACCGTTCGTTCACCTCAGGGGTAGACATAAAACACGTGTGTTATAAGTCACACTGAATGCAAGACACACGAAAATCTATACAAAACATTTATCTTTTCTCCAAATTATGTCGATTCCGTAAATTGTGTCGCGGACGACGAATGTTTCGGGCAATTTTTCCTTCCGTTTTCGCGTCGATGACATTCAGACGAATATATAATGTTTTTTTCTCACAGGGACGAGTTTATCGACTATAGATTATGAGAGATACGAGTCTCTTCAGTTGTGCATCGACAAATAAATGGCTTAAGTACATAGAATCGATAGAAGTCGTTGGAAAACCTGTCCTAGCTTCGTTAGTATCGCGATTCAAGTACGATATTCAACACATGGCTTTCAGACGATTCGTTTTGTATGCGTTCGATTTCTGCTTCTTCGTTTTCCCGTGCGGCATTTACCGTAAGTGCCGGTCATTTGCTGAGAACAATTCCACTAAAAATTCCTGATCATCCAGTATAAACGGACTCCGATAACGGCTGTCTAGACGATCACGTTCCCGTCAAAACACGTTGGAGACATTGTACGTAGCCTACGCGGGATTACAGTGCATCAAACTGGACGTCAAGCGCAAGCGACTTAACGGGAACCAGCTAGACAGGCCCGTATCCAGGGGGGATGCGTTGGGTGTGAACGCACCTCCCCACAAGATCCCAAGTTCCACTTTTTCGGTCTATGAAAATTTTCAATGACTTTGTTATATGAAATATTCTCTTACATTGACTAAAAATGCATCTAAAACGCTCAAAATTTTCTTGGGAGAGGACCCCAAACCCCTCGCAGGCTTCACACCGACAGCGCTCGCAATCACCAGCGCCACCATCAAATAGGTTCCACCTCATCTAAATTCGCACCCTGCATAGGCTGCATACGGGCCTGCTAGGTCCAAGGCTTAGATATTTAAGATGAGTTATCCGGGACCAGTTTTATAGACTGTTATTAAATCTAACTTCAGTGGCGCTAACTCAGTTGAAATTGTTAACACCAGTCTACACAACCGGCCCCTGAATTCTAAAACCGACCTCACAACTTAAGACTGATTCAAACTTATAATGGTTCTTTAGCTCATCTAACGCCTCAAGACCAGTAAGCATATTTGGGTTCTTAAGCTAATCTAACGACTTAAGACCAGTCTAAGCTGATTTTGGTTCTTAAGCTAATATAACGACTTAAGACCATGCTTATGAATTAACACAATTTTTTCAAAATTCTCATGTCACTTGGTGTTAACGGCCCGAAGGCCAATTTGACACTAATATACGCATGGCCAGTAAAAACAAACAACATAACATTTTGCTTTGTTTCAGCGCGATTGATAAACAGTTTCGGATTTATAGGGACTACCCTAAAAGTTTTTCCTGACAGAAACATACGTGCGTTTGGTGATTAACTGGCTGATCTTACGCCATCGATATGACACTGAACGATGCACATGCCGCGATGTAAACTGCCGTGATTAGTAGTGATTTTACTAGTAGATTCCCGATCCTAAATCTTCCGTCGATCGGAAAGCGAAGCGGCATTTAGAGTTTGCGAGGTTTAATATGGCATTGATTAATGGTAGCTTTGGTTTTATGATATTCCAAGGGTATTCATACGAGCAGCTTATGGTGATGTGACGGGTTGGGTCTATCTCGATACTGATTTACTGAACATAAACTCTTAAAGGGGCACACATACTGTTCTCGTCGAATTTCTATACTTTATCAGATTGTGACTGTTGTCTGTTTGAACCGTGTTTGCGTAATTCTGCATAATATTGCGTCATGTATTCGCCGACGTTGTTAATGCTAAACATGGTAAATGTGATGACGTCATTATTTCTAGTGCGCGACATACGGCTACGTATTATGCACACATAATCATACACTAAGAGATCCCACACTAAGAATACAAATATTCCACGTTTTCTTTGGAGTTCGTTTTATTTCAACGTTTCCACTATCCTAATGGTCATCTTCAGGAATACTGTATTCCTTGAGCTAGAAGTTTATTCTACGTTTCGACTTAATGCTAAAGGTCATCTTCGGGAATACAAATGTTGTGACAAAAATAATGAGATGTACGCCTGTCAGTCCAGAACAAAGAGTGTTTCATTAATGGTTATCATGCTAATCATACGGCTAAATCTTAGCACGAAATGCACGTATATTGCATATCGTCTTTCTGATATTGCATGTCGTTTAAATGTCCGATATCGTGATGATTTCGTTCGGTAAGTCGGTAAGTCATGGTTAATTAGCTGGTTTAATCAATCGGAATTAATGAGATGATTTATCATCTGACGAAGCTTGACCGGTTCGATTTGACCTGCGACTGCGGCACACAGAAACCAGTAGCTTACCACGCGACCAAGATTAGATATTCTGAAGTGAACTGTTAATATCGGTAAATAGCGTCACGAATTAAGAGAAGCGATAGTCTGCGTATAATTGAATTTTGATTCCCATTTGGTTTTTTACATCTGAAATTTCTTTAATTAGCGGAAGTTGTTATTCCTATCCATCTGCAATCGAATTTGTATTACGTTTTGATGACTGCACTAGTTAAACACTTGCTTCCAGCGGGGGAGTGTATACACTTCCCTGTTTCCAGGGATTTCCGCTGTGCCTGGGTTAGAACTCTTGATGGAACTATAATTCCACATTGTCAGCGGGCTTAAATTGACTCTGGGGATATAGGATTAAAACTTGATCTATTTGAACTAGAAGAATTGTTCAACTTCGACAAAAACTTCTGGAAATGGTTTCTACAAGTGCTAGTTCCACGAAATCGAATTTTTTGTTCATCTGCTACTGGGAACTTCATGTCTTCCGTGACGACAACAACTCAAACCTAACCGCTTCAAGCTGAAACTTTTCCATTTTCCCAGTAGAAGAAATAAACCAAGGCCTTTTTTTAATAACTTGGAGTACGGTTTCCGCCTCCCAAAATTCTACCATAATCCCTCCCACTTTTTTCTTGAAAAAATCCGTACTTGGGCCTTTTTAACAGTAAAAAAAGGCCTTATGATCTTCCGTCAACTCTGCATTATGCACAGCGTTACGAGTTTGCAAAGAGAATGACGCTTTACGAAAATAACATCATTATCATCGTTATTCATAAAACTGGGCTCTGAAGTCACATCTCCAAGAGAATCTAGTTTGTCAGTGCACTCTTTTTAAACGTTGTCACTCAACAAATTAGAACCATCTGATGATCCATAAAACCGACACAAAACAGGAAAACAAAATCGATGTCAGAGCGCGCGACGTTGACAATATTGATGATTGAAATATATATGTATATAATTAGAGCCGGGGAGGTGGCTGTGTGGGGTAAATGGATTTAGTGGACGTTCTTCTACCGTCTGGGGCAATCTGTCTCTGCCATATTCGCCTATGCAAGTCACATACTGATGCAGATATATGAATACGGACAACTTCCCCCGTGGAAGTAATAGAGCAATGATGCCCTGTTTTAACAAACTACCTCATGTCACCGATCATCATACCTTTGACAGTTGCTATTTGTTTATCTATACGGCTAGAACTGCTGAAATCCAGCGCGCGTCGACGACGACTGCTTTTTAATCGGGTAATTTCAGATGTATTATTATAAGGCTAATAGACAAAACGATTAGTGCACCATCAGAATCCTATTTATGCGCATTTGACAAATGAGATGATTTTCTATTCGTATGTTGACTTCATTAACGTTTCGACTGTTTGACTATTTGCACTGAAGCTCTCAGTTTCAAAAAATCGTTTGCGCTGGTGATACTGGAGAGGGCCGAGATAGCTCCTCGTGTTGCTAACGGGTCTGGGGCAACTTGGCGCGACACATTCGCGGAATCAAGACTTTAATCACATCTTGGAGTAATCAGACTGAATACTCCATGATCGCATGAAACACAATGTATCCGTTTAATACCATTAACAATTTTGTAATTCAAGTCTAATTGAAAATTGATGGTAGAATATAGGCCGTCTGACGTGGGAATTTATGATAAGATTAAGACCCGCACACATTTAAAAACACCTGACGATCTCTAGAAAATTCAAAAGATACCACGTTTTGAACTCTCACCAGAGACCATCGTCAGGTGTGAAAAAATACATAAATGGTCCCTAGAGAAATTGTTCGTAATTTTGTGTCACTCGATTTCAATACTCTGAATAATAAATCAAGTTTTTATCGTTCAATCAGTACGTAATAGGTTTTAATCTCATTCAACGAAAATTTATTTTCAAAATTGACGAATATGAAAGGCTCGTTTGAAGATTTTAATTAATACAGATTCAAATCGTCGCAATGAACAGAAAACTTCAACAAAAAAAACGTTAATGCTGCTTCTGCTTTATTGAACACGTTGAACCTCATTGCGAAATTACAACTAAGCCCCAGAGATCCGGGAACTAACGATGCTTTGATATATTCAATATTTTGAAAACGCTTTGATGATCGAAATAGTTCTAAAGATTATAATCCCTACTCGATGTTAGCATTTTCTGGTAACAACCATCGTATTTTTACTGCGACCTTGAAGTCTTTAGATTCTGCCTCTTACAGTGTTTAGGAAAATGAACCCGATAAAGGTCATGGATAGAATGGATATTTGATTGTATCTAAACCAAGCTCAAACAGTTCGTTTTTACTTTTTCCAACCAAGGTGTAGACATCGTATAACACTGTGATGATAATTTTATGTGAACTCAATCTGTGAGATCGTTTTCAGATCGAGACGGCAAACAAACCTCCCACAGACCGCTCATGCGCATCTATAGATAGACCAAATACGTCGGATTTGGGTTGTTCTGGTACGAACCATTTTAGGCATGTGCGGCAAAGGTCACGTTTAGGTGGTGGCGTCGCTCTTTCGCTGTCCTGTATACGAGAATGATATAATGAGTAGAATGTATTTTTTTCCTAGGAGATTTGAGTCGATTAATTATTAGCTTGAATGCGCGGACCAATCAGTAGTCAGTTATGCGGATTTGTTCATAGTTTTGGGGAGAATTTTGCAATGAGAAATGATGGCGTTTTTGTAACGGGTTCGAGTTCGGGGTAAATGTACGAACTAACCTGATGATCAGAGGTTTGAAATTAATGGTCGGTTTGGAGAGTAAGGCTCCAGATAGAACGATATTCTGGGTTAATTAAGACAAATTCGTGACGTTTGAATTGCTGAAGTTCCGTAATTGGTGCATAATTAAATGCAACGGTTTCAGAAACGCCACAAGCGATTAGCGCAGGCTCGCACTACAGGTACTGCTATCCAAATCCCTTACCACCAGTAAACTGTTCTTGAACTTTCAACCTCTGTCGCATATAAGTTTTATATTCCACGTGACAAATTCCTCGATTCTACCCATAAACTTTATTGACACTAATTAGATCAGGGACGAATTTGATCGAGAATTGACTTTCGTTGGAATTGCACTTGTTCGATTCGTCATATACTGACAAAAATCCATTTCAACAAAGACAAAAATACAGAATATTGGATCCAGTTCCGCTGCTGATTAAGTTTGACTCGTAAGTTCGAAGTTAAGTTTAGCGTGAATTTGTTTTCATTTAATTCTGAGAGTAGAATTTTAACGCGTGAACTAGTGAAATCGGGTCTTGCAGCGCGTGCTTGGTCTCGGCGGATCGGATTCAAAGGGAATTTCATGTTTGATCCCTTCTCAAACACTCAGAAAATAATTTTTCCATCAATCAAATAGATTTTCTCCATCAAAACTGTGAATGATGCGAATTTAAATAGTTATTTTTCATTGTGACTCTCGTGATCTCGCAGATTCTGCGGTGGGAGAGTTACTATTTGTTTCGCGCAAACATTACTGAGTTTGAAGAATGTTTAGCAGCCCGGGGCCAAAAATCTATTTGATCCTATGTTTAACGATTCAAATAAACTCTTTGTATAGAACGAGAAGAAAATGCGTGAAAATCTAGAAAAATCATTACACGGAAACCTGCGATGAAGTATTTTTGTCAATGACTTAGATTTTGAGTAAAATTATAACTTAATTAATAAAACAATGCAGACAGTTATTTGGATATACTTACATATTTGTGTTGATTAAATATCTTTGTCAACGACTATGATTTTCAGCGAAATCATAACCTAATTAATAAAGCTATACAGACAACTATTTGGATACGTTTGTGTTGGTGGCTCAGTTGAATCGATGATGGATCGAATTGTCTGGTAATGTTTCACGACGCGTCAGTGACAAATAACGAACAAATCTGTGTAACGACACACTGCGTATAAAATCGGGTGTCGTTTCGTCGGTTCATTAGCCGCGGTTAAACTGTTTGTTTTCAATATCAATCAACCGCGCATTGATTTCGCGTTCATATTCAGTTAATGAATATACCGTCAAATGGTACGGTTTAACCCAGTGCCCGAGTTTACTGTCAACGACAACGTCTGACAGAGAAAAAGAAATCTAAGACCCAGAAAGGCTCAAACTTTATTCTAACTCCAGGCTCGAAACTTTATGCTGATAACTCTATGGAACTGCGTCCTGAGTTAGATTTTTGATTGAGTTAGAAATCAATTTGATCTCAATTTCCTTAGAAAGTCAGTAAGAATATGGAACTAGGCTGGATCCAGTTCCACTGGGAGTTTAGCTAACTCTCTCTCTCATTTAAAATCGGTTCATTTTCAATGAGTTTGAACACTTGGGTCAAACTGACAACTGCGGAACTGGCAACATTGTTACTGACCAGATAGATCGTCCTTAGTTTGTAAACAAAACCAAAATGAGCTTAACCTTAATTCTGAAAATTGTACTACGTATACCCATATGTTTGTATACTCAAAAAATATTCCTGTAAATTTTACTTATTGTTTATTTCAGTGATGCATACCCGAATGTTTTTATTGTAAAATTTTAGTCAATAAAGTTCCATTGTATTGTATCGTAATGTATTTCATCCTAGAAACCAGGACACCGGATGCAGAGTGGTTTCCTGTCAAAGCATATACATCCTCGGGAAGGTTATCACAACGTTGGTTCTGACGTCTCTGGTCATCTCACGTCGATTTCCGGCGAGCAATCAAAAATATGAGACATTTTACGAGCGCAATCTTTAAAACTTGCGGCGTATCTTGACGACACTAATAACACACCGAATTAGCTCATCACCGTCAGCGTCGCTAGCTCGCAGTGACGTTAGCAGTTGAATTGTCAATTCTTTATCAGAATTAACTGATGAAAACTAGAAGCTATTCAACTATTCCCAACGCAATCTCCAGCAGTTTTATTAATGATGTATTTTTCGATGCCGTTAGAGAACGTTCTATGTGATCATATGCTAATGAAAGAACGGAAACAAACACTAGACCCGGTTCCACAATTCGACGATAAGAACTAGTTCCAATTTCAAATGCAGCTCGTAACAGTGAAAGAGGGAGGACCCTTGGCCGAGTACCAACAGTTTATCGAACTTGTTGAATTCGCAATAAGCTCATTTCAAATTATCTCAATTACATATTCATAATATAAATAATAATGAGGATTCATTTTCTTGATAAAGAAATCTCTGCAGTTTACATGAGATGAGAAAAAGATCAACAATTTAATCATCGGTGAATTTCGAACTTCACAACTGTGGGACTGGGTTCTGAATTAAGTCATGAAAATAATGTAGTGTCGGGAATTCCTCATGAGATTTCTGACAAATGTTGTCTCCGAATATACCAATCACCTAATGTTCGAATTGAGAATTGAGTTAAGACGTCAGTCCAAAACCGATCGATGTTTGTCCGGAGTCGGGAGCCGACGCAATACATTCCTCTGTTTAGACAACATAGAAATGGTTATTCCTCGTTAAAAATGACGGTGATATAGTTTTCTG
This sequence comes from Tubulanus polymorphus, assembly GCF_964204645.1. Taxonomy (NCBI): domain Eukaryota; kingdom Metazoa; phylum Nemertea; class Palaeonemertea; order Tubulaniformes; family Tubulanidae; genus Tubulanus; species Tubulanus polymorphus. Next base: position 7,177,546 of record NC_134026.1, read on the forward strand.
CGAGGAGAGATAATCATTAAGATATCCAGGTTGATTTATAGATAAGATTCCGATCGAAGTTTCATCATAGAACATGTTTCACAAATACGCATTTGTCTCTATTAGACGCCGGATTTAGCGCTAGATTTACATTTATTCCGTCGTTTATTCAGTGTTGTCCTAGCCACAGACAGTTTTACGAGCTCACTCCTGGTTTATTACACCCTAAATATTGTAGTTTAAGTTTTATAAATTGCTCGTTGCTTCGATGGTACGACGCTAGTTTTCTTGTGATGAGGTTCGCGGTGGTCAGCCACGTGACCGCTTCCCTCTCGCATAGCGACAATTCAAAACCGATTAATGCGCAAACAAATCGATATGCAAATTCACTACGATATGTAAATCGACATCTATAGATAGACCTGTATATAACAGTTGATTTAAGAAGTATGTAGCTAAGGTCATCAAGGTCACCGAGAAGAAAAAGGGCAGACGCAAACTGAAGAAGTATTCATGAAAAACAAGATGTATTATTCATAACATATATTACTCCTGAGTGTCACAAGTTCAGATTTATTAACAGCGAAGATTTTGTATCTTACGTACTTGTTCTCAGAGCGACAAGAACTCGGATCGTTCTGGAAGTGGTTCTCCAGTTCTGGAACCAGTGCTCAAGTTCACTGGAGCCGGTCACACAAAAGTTGGTTGAATCTGACCATCGGATAAAGACCATATATGGTGACAAAGCAGTAGACCCTAACTGTAGTTAGAGAACAATCATACAATAAAATTAGACAGTTCTAATTGTCATTATACTAATGTAATTTATTTATTTTTATCAGATTTTAGCACTTTTGGAAGTTTGGGGTTCACAAGTTAAACACAGGATAAGTTCTTTACTTTTTATCAAATTCTGAACAGCATTTTTCGCATCAGCGATGTTTTTTGCCTCCTTACTACAATCGGTAAAGCGTTAATTAAAACGTTGAACGTACGGAGAATTACAACGCGTTCAACACATGATTAACTGCTATAAAACAACAGGAGATTTTCCCAGTGTGTGTGTGTGTGTATGAGATTAATATTCACCTGGGGGAACATTTCAACCTCTATCATAATTAATGAATCCGCGCTGATACTGATAATACCTGTATCATAACGCACGTTGCACAATGGCCGTCTGTATAAGACACGACGTTTCGGAATAGAATCCTGACAATGGTTTCATTAATAGGAATTCTAACAGGTTCTTACGAGTGATTCTTTGATCCAAGACCCAAATCAAATCGTTGAGAAGGAGAAGAGGAAAAACTTGCCAGAAACGAAGATGATCAGCAATAATTTGTGGGAATGTTGTTTTCTTAAAACATAGGCCCTGTGCCACCTGCGCCTGCTAAAATCCACCCCTGCCGCGGGACAAACATGCGTAAAAATGATAGTTTATAATATGAATTACAATATTTTTCTCCATATAGGATAATATCAATCGTATTTCAGGTCGCAATGAAATTCATACAGCCCTGTGTCCAGGTACGGATCCAGGAAAAGGGAACTGTAAAATTCATCAAAATGTTTTGGGTGCCCTTTTTCATTTTGTCAACAAGGATGTATCTCGATGCTAGTTTTGAGCAACAAACTGCCCTTTTTGCGCTTGAAAGATACTTCGAAATTAGCCCTTCAGTACAGGGCTTCAAGTGCCAAATTTGGTGTATGACAAGTCCTTCAAAATTGGCCTCTGTATCCCGCCCTTGTGGCAATCTTATGTGACCAGTGATTCTGCTAGCAAAAACTATTCAACCACGCATTTCTATTTACTCGATCGCGTACAACTGGAGGGATCACGCGTGTACCGAGCGAGGAAGATTCATTCACAAGCGATCAGATAGTTCGATAATCGTTTCGATCCCGCTGCCCTCTCCCACTCTACCATCACTCTAACCCGCTCATCCTCTCACTCGCTTCATTACTGCACTAAATCATCGACGAATTTTTGTAACACGTTCTTCTTCGGTGTTTATCGTAAAACGGGAAACTTCCCGAACCGACCGATCAAATCGATAAGACAAGAAGAAAACTATTACTGCTTTTGCGAATTAAATTTACTTCCAATCGCGAACACCGAAGCGTGACTTTCGTGTTCGTTCGATCGCGCGTAAATCGCGTTTTTATTTCGCAGACGTTTCGCACGAGAAAACAACAAGAATTTACTTATACCAGACGATACCCGATATCAGTCGAAACAACATGTACCAAACTTATTCCACTATTTCGGGACTTCGGAATTGTTTTTACTGTTGTCTTTTCATCTGCGGTGAGAAGAGTTGTTGAGGAGCCGTGTTGCTAACCAGCTGTTATTGTGAAAACGTGAAAACAGGTAGTACTGTGGAGGTTAACTGATTTTATTTGAAATCAAACGCTATCGTTACGAGAGCGTAGTAAAACTCTAGTCACTCTGCGCTGTAGTAGCGAAAACTCGTACTTTTGCTAAAATCAAGATTAACCCACGATGATATAGAGAGAATCCCACAATGATGACGAAAAACTAAGTCCGAAAATGTTTCCTAGAACTTATTCTATTAGTCATCTTCGAGAATATCGGAAATATAGTCGAAACGTCGAATGAACCACTAGCTCTAGGAAACATTTTCGGACTTTGTTTTTCGTCATTATTGTGGGATTCTCTCTATCGCCACAACACCGATATAGCGTTTTATCAATGGCAACCCACGAAGTAATTAATACCTATCCTCGATCGCGTTTACTGATATCTCCAATAAGTGGTTATAAATCCGTGGAATTTCCATAGCCCGTATCAAATGATCTAAATATATAAATATATGACCATGATGCAAAAACCGAGAGAGACACTAGAATCTTACTGCCGGCCACATTGTCTAGAATAAATAGATACATGAAACAATCCGAAAATAACCATAACACCAATCAATATTTGAACATGGAGATACATTTTCATCTCATTATTGATGGTTAAACTCCTCGATTGCTGCATTTTTATCACCAAACAAGCCTTTAATTCTCGATCCCTATAAAACCTACTAATATTAAACGTGATTATTTGATTACCATATAAGAGCATCTGTTGGTCGATATATCCCCGAGCAGCACCAGGGGACAATGGTTAAAGGGTAAACTATAAGTATCGTTTATTGGTGCAATTATTCTGCAATTAATCGCAGAATTACTGATAATAACGTGAACTAATATCATCATCGCAGACAAAGTTCTGGTAGATACGTCCTACTGGGTGACACCTTGCTCTATCCGAATTCATCCTCATTTCTACAAAGATAACCCCCCTGGGCAGCTTCCATAGTAGAGACAAAAAAGTTTTGTTTTATCATAAGACTGGTATTAAGTTGTTAGTTTGGCTATGGAACCAAGTTAGACTGAAATCTCAGCTACGACTATGGAAACGGTCCTTGGCGCCCGTCAACCAAAAAGAAAACACATGGTTTTTAACGTGTTTATGCAATTTAGATAATGTTGCAATATTACCAAAAGATTAAACAAATTACAAAATTATGTTATCGCAGATGTAACTATTACTCTCAAAACAAAGGGCTCGAATCCCCATCCTCACGATCTCTATTGCTGACCTTTCGTTTATCAGTTTCAAGAACCAAAACCATCGACAATAACAGGTTATACATGTCGACTGTTGAGAGTTTATTTCTGTAAAATTGATCATTTATTATTATTTATTACATATTATAACTGCGAATAATGAAGAGCTTGATATGGACACGTAGTTTTGAAAACTGTCGGTAGTCCTTTGAGTTATTTCCGTTTGACCTGTCCGCAGTGGTGTTTCTATTTCCTCTCTCGGCTCATGTTACAAGCTAATGCAGCTCCCAGGTATTACCGTTTCCATCAACCAATACCCGGCTCAAAACGGCTCTGAACTTACCACTTCAACTTGATCTAATAGAAATGGGCTTCCGAATAAAAGGCATAATATACCAACAACTAAATATACGTGCATATATACGGTATCTAAAATGTCTCGACTCATTTGAGGTTCTAAATGCGATTCTAATAATGCAAGAAACCCCTCGTAGCTAAGAGACATCAATCGAATGGACTGCTCATAAAGTCACCGCCATCTCTGATTTATCACGGCAGATGAAATAAATCCTTACGATTGTTTTTTCAATGCGCCTGGAATCTGAAGCTCAATTTCATGTAGATTGATACGAGGACAATAATGGATAAGATCCTGCGCGAAATAGATTGAAATGATAATCAAATCATAAACCATTTGATTCGACTCAGTATTTTCTTTGATACACGGCGAAATCCCAAGAATGAAAAGCGCGCTTTCCAGAAGGGTAATTTATTCAATCAGGGTATTTGGTGTTTTTGTTGATAGTAAATCCCCTAGGGGCCGCTTTTAGTCATTTCGCTTTGCTACGTTTTAAAAGCAAAAAATACTTATGTAACTTTTTTTTCATATATGTACGTAATAGTGATTCGACTGTATTTTTGTGTTGTACTTTTTAGTAAAGAAATAAATCGAAAATGATGAAAATAAAACCTTCTCCGATTGGTTTTCATTATGTGAACATAAATAAGAACTTCAGAGATTCTGAGAAATGAAACCTTGTTGTCTGTTTTCGTTATTTGAGAAATGATAGAAAAAAAGGGACAGAAATGATAGATTTAAAACTTCTGACAAAAAAAGAAACTTATATCTGGTCCTTCAAAGACTGAAAAAACAGATCACGCTCGCAAAGCAACAAAAAAAATGTTTTTAGATGTCAAAAATATAAGCCATTTCAAAATCCTAAGACTCTCTTGCGCCAAACGTTCTAAGGTTTCTCAATCAGTATAACTTGTTGCGGTGCCGAGTTTGACATCCGGGCTGGAAAAATATAAACGTATACAAGAAGTCTTTTAATCTCTATTCATCGTACTAATGGTTACAAAATATTGTGGTTACAAATATCATATGTTCGATAATTGAAAATGAATTTATGGGCAGAAGATTTCAGTAGAGTCTGAATCCTTAGGCGTACGGGACTGTTTCAATGGCACATATACGCGCAATGTTTATCTTGGTGAGAATTTAGACCATCTCAGTAAAAAATGAAAGGGCATGTTGACTTTCCGGATAAAGCAAAACACAAATGAATGCACTGTGTTTTAGCTCTAGTCTGCGTCAGTGTCCCTCAGGGATACGTGTGTGTATTATTTAAGAAGATTTGCCGCTAACCCGGTCATCATTAGTTTCACTTGTGAGTGAAAATGCCAGAAAAAGTCATCACTTCTTTCGCTCTCGTGGGGATATCCGCAGTCCACGCGCATGCGCCGTACGTCGATTCGCCGTACAGATTTAAGTCTGAAATATGAAAAGCGCGAGAGATAGACTGACACCTCGTATATACGACTTAGCAACCTTTCAAAATGCGATGAGACACTAATTGCGACGCATCAGTCGCCAGATTTTACAGGTCCTGGCAGAAAGCGTGATGTCCATACACAGAACTTCGTTTATTCAATATCCATCAAATACAGTAAATAAAACTACGCCTTGTTATCCACCAGTCAATGATAATCATGCCCCCTTCCCCCTCCCCACCTGTCAGACATAGTCACGTATTCGACGTCAAATTCATGACGAAAACACATTTCAAACAACAACGAATTCCTGTCGACCATACTTATCAATGTCGATTTTCTGTCGAATAATACATTTCCGTCAATCTTATTCAATGAAATTACAAATTGATGATTTATTTATTCATATAGGGCATTATATATATCACCGAGTTGAGAATCAGGGAATTCGGCAGTGTTGGGACTGCTGTAAACTTTTCACCGAGTTGAAAATCAGGGAACTCGGTAGCGATGGGAAAGCTGTAAATATCACCGAATTGAGAATCTGGGAAACGGGAAGCATCGGGAATGCTGAAAATATTTCCCCGAGTTGAGAATCAGAAAACGGGATAAGGTTTCCTAGATAAAAGGTTTTCCTTCACATCGTGGTACCGAGTAAGCAGTGTGAGTCTACTGGAAGTGTATACGTTTACATTTTATGTAGAAGACATCCTCCAAACAATAGATTTTTATTTTGAGCAGATTATCACGGAATCCCGGAAGCGGTACACGGCGGAATCAGTGTGTTATTGATTCACATCCAAATGTCTTCTCCGTCACACCGAAACAAGGTCAATAATATTCAATTCGCCTTGTATTTGTTGCATGTGTTTTTCAAACGATTCGTCAAAATGGGCAAAATCTATATCTATAATACAAACAAACGAGGGACGGGGGAACGCGGCGATCGTGAGGATATAGAGAGCGCATTTCGCCGTAAAACATAAAATCACCAGAACACATAATATTGCAGTGTAGATCATTAACGTTACGTGTAGAACAAGCTCGGTTACACCAAGCAGCCCGCAGCGGCTTCACATTTCTACATTACTGAAATAATTGATAATTCCCCGGACAGATTACCGCCTCCTACAGTCATTGACACGTGATAATCAAAGTCTGTTCACTTCCTGCGGGCTGGCGCATTGATAACATAGAATTACTACGAGGCATACTACTTATAGAGGCCGGCTTAGGACCCCGTAAATAAATAAGAAAAAAGATGAATAAACCCATTCGCAACGATGTTCGAGCGAGCGACGAATAAAAATTCACATTCCCTTTCTTCGGCAAATGGCTATCTATGAAATGTCATTATCGACTGGTAAGACCTCCTGGCTTCAGTGTCTCGCTGAGAAACCTTTAAACAGCTCAAAGCCGAGGTGGATGTTTCTATTTCGGTTTTTTTTTTGTCTCGTAAGCTTCTAACTGATCAGTCAATATAAGACAGTCAGTCCTCTACATTCGTCTTATCAGCTCCGAAAGTTCGTTGCTATTAACATGATTCAATTTGTCTGGTAAATCAGGGCGCGATTCCATATTCCTCGGGATCTTAACTTGTTAAATTGGCTTCAGAACTAAGAGGGTCTTTGGCTGGTCCTAAGTCTCTGCCTCATCAGACTGGGCTTCATTAGAACCAGAATGCATTTAATAGACTGGTCTTAATTTTTAGATTGGTTATAGAACCAAAATGAGCTTAGACGGGTCCGAGAACCAAAATTTTAGACTGATCTTAAGTAATGTTAGATCAGCCGTAGAACTAAGACGGTCTAAGACTGGTCTTAGATCTAAGCGATGACAGTGCAGATGGTCTCTGGTGATGCCGCATTCACTCCTAAGGAACTGGCCCCAGGATCTGAATTGATGGCTATGAAGCTAAGGTATATTTTTGATAGAGCATCTCATTGTTTTTTGCCTGGAAAGCTATCATCAGAAAAAGTTTGAAAACTAAGTCGGTGAGATAGCGGGAAGTGGCGGGCAAAAGGGCACCCAGTGGCAGTCACAAATCAAGACTGGTTTGCATAGAATAGTTGGTCTGAAACCTTGAACCGGCCCTGCATGGGCGGGGTACTAATTGGGCAGAGGGGTGCCCAGATATAATGGAGTTTTCCCAGAATTTTTTTATATTCAATGACTGAAATGCATGATAATTTGTGCTGCAGGACTCGGGCATTCATAATTTTCTGCTGCAGCAGGACGACGACGTATATGAGGCTCATTCGCCACTGAACTTGGGAGATTTGAGCGTGGTTTAAGTTCATCATTGAATATGCTTGCCTCAACAGACAACGGAGGGTCGAGACCCCGTAATCCTCCTTTATTACTTATTTGACGCCAGTATAGAAACAGTCGCCCGGACATTCACCGCATTCACCCAAATCACCTAGGAAAATAATGCACCGGGAGTCCCATATTCGATAGCGATCCCGCCGACAATCGAAAGTCCGCATCCGGCTAGTTTACTTAGTCCTACATCCGACGATTAGCACTTTGTAAAATGGAAGCCAGTAGCGGAGGAGATGCTGCCGGGGAAATTTGCAACGCGATTAACAGTTCCACGAGTTCTACCGATGGGTTGTCAGACTTCGGCAACATCGACAAATCATCCACCGATACGTACCCTAGCGAGCCGAGTAGCCATGATAGTTTCGAAGTGGTCCCCGAAGCTCCGAACGGCGCCGAAGTCGCATTCCCCGAACCCGGAAGTAAAAAACATCCTCTGGATGATGACATTGACAGCGCTGATACGGCGGCGAGCGCGGCCACATTGACCGGTGACAGCACTGGTAAAAACCCACCGAAATTACCACCAGATTCCGAACATCGATTGTGCGGATATCTGTCGAAATTAACGGAGAAAAGTTTGATAAAATCGTTTAAAACTCGTTGGTTCGTTTACGGGGATAATAATTGTAAACTGTATTATTACCGAGCTGCGACAGATCCCCTACCGATCGGTGAGATCGATATTTCATCGGCTACTTTTACTTTTGATGCTTCTAACAAAGATAAACCCGGACTCTTTCAAATATGGTGAGTCTCTCTAAGTCTAAGGGAGTGTGTCAGTCGACCCAATAATGCCTATGTTGTAGCCCCACCGAGTTCCACATGTCAGTTTAAGTTTTGATCTCTAAGAGATGACATGAAGAACCGCCTGAATACCAGCTGATTTTGCAGGTTATCTCTAGAACTATGGGTTTAGAACTGTTTTGTTTAGTGAGTAATTGTCGGAGTGTTTTGCATTGAGCCCTGACTATTGAAGAGTACTTCGATATTTGTAGTTTAATGTCTCCATTTTAAGTCCTTATTGAATCGTTCAGAGTTTTAGAGTCTTTATCTTAAGTTTAGATTAGATTGAAAGCGATTGATTAATTAACACTGAATCCAATTTTGTGTGATTCGGTAAAACTAAAACTTGTTGAATTCAATCATCGAATTACCTTCGATTTGTTTTTGCAAAAATTGAAATTAAATTGGAATTAGTAAACTCTTCGTCAAATTTAACGCAATTCTGTGAAACTAAAACTCAACGCTTGATCGTAGAAAATAATTATTATTATTGTTATAATCATTGAAATACTGTTAACTTTTTTGTAGCAACAAAAGTCGAATGAATTATTTAGACGCTCAAGATCGACAGACAATGATGTACTGGTTACAGGAATTACAGAAACGAAGACGTTATTATAGCCATCGCCTGACAGCGAAATCTGAACGAAATACTAAAGATAAAGCTTTCAAAGTAAGTGAACGATCAACGGACTTCTTGTCTGCAAGAATGGAGAGGAAAAATCGCAATAATCTGCCTTAAAACATCTGTAGTATTCATGGAGACTATATGAGGATATTTAAACACTGAATATTAACTCGACTCATGGAAACATTTATAACTCTCTTATATCTTGTAAGGCGCAGTGGCCGAGTGGTTTAAGTGGCTGGTCACTGGTCTCGTCAACCCACGGTTTATGGGTTCAAACCTTGGTGGCGACAGAGTTTCTTGGTGGAAGGTTCTTCTCTGGCCTCTCCCCATTGGGAAAAACATCGAACCTGCTTATAATGCCCTGCGTGGCGCTTAGCGAGTTGAGGTTTTAAAAAAAAACTCATCTCTTAATGTGGTATTTCATATAGGTGTTGATTAGTGGCTTCATTCAAAACAATTCTGGAGCCTTTTTTGACCCTTTCCTCGTATACAGACTGCCTGTAATATATAAAAGATATTCTATGATTTCTGCTGCGTTTTTAGATCCCGGTCAGCGGGCTGATCGGCGATGAGAAGAAAGAATCGTTATTTTCGTCGGAGCCCGAAGAGGACGAATTACCGAATATAATCATACCGGTGACGGAGGAGACCGTAGCGACGAAATCACACCAGCGTCAGTCGTCGGCGTTCACGTGGAACAATTGGAAATCTGATTTAAGAAGTACATTCGCGATGATGAGAGGAGAAAGGAAATCTGTGTTACAAACAGCTGTAGGAACAGGTGAAATTCCGAACATACCTTACTGCCCGACTACTGAAAGGTTCTAACTGAAGTTTGTTTATGAGCCATCAGGGTTCGTACAGATCAGGGAAAAGTCTGGGAATTTGAATTGTTCGCATCTTCAACCCCACCACTGAGGATATCTTATGATTTAAATGGGGGAATTTTTGGTCAGTAAAAAATTTAGGTTCTATCCGGGCATTTTGGATTTGCAAGTTGATTGCACCCTGATCACTGATCCCATCTATTCAGAGGCATGTTTTAAGGGTGTATGGTGCCTTCTTTTTCTCGAAGCTGGTGTTTTTTCTGAAAAGGCAGGAAATAATTCATGTAGTATCATCAACTTCACCAGTTGCCGATGTCGTCGTTTCATCACAACAAAAAATCTGCCCCAGATATGCAGATATAGGAGAACAAATTTTGATACAAATTTTGTGATATTTTCAGATATAACGGAAGGTTGTGAGATCGCATCATCGGCAACAATGTCGAATCAGAAACCTATGAATAGACAACAACAACAGCAGCAGCTGAGACAAAGACAATCTGCATTCTACGCAGTTTTACCTGAAGAGAATGAAACTACAGCTACATCAACAGTGAAAGGAGGGGATGCTGCTGGTTCTCGTTCTCGTTCTGGTTCTGGTTCAGCTGGTGCTTCTAATCGGGATTCGAGATTTGGTTTAGCCTCACTCAGACGTAAGTTTGTCAGCAGAACAAAGTCAACCGATGAAGAGGTCGTGATGCCAGCAAATTTGAACGATGTCATGTGTGCTAAATGTAAACAGGTCAGTGACAACGAAATCCCTGACAAACATGACTGAACTGAACAGTCCATGGTCCCCAAAGTACCGAGAGGAATCTTATGGCATAATATTTTCCAGTTGGGATATATTTGGAAATTCGATCAATTTTCCTCTAAATATTGGGGAAATTCATTTTGCACTACATGTAGTATTTGCTGAGGGCAACTTTCTTGAGACATTTTTCGAAAATCACCTCAATCTATCAGTCACCACTAAAATGTTGACATCCTTGTAGTATGATTGTATCGGTTCACTTTCATGAAGGCCCCATTTTTGGAAAATTGAAAAATCACCTATATTATACTCGGATTTCAGCTTCAGGTTTACGTGAATTCGTTAAAAGATGATTTACAGTCGGTCGAAGATGATTTGGTCGCTCATAAAGACCTCGTAATCGTACAGCAAAAACAGATTGATCTCTTAAATCGGGAAAAGTTAACTCAGTAAGAATTTACTCCTCAACTCACTGTGCTTCAACATCTTCCATACTCGAATCAGCTTTCATATCAAATTTGCTCATTTGAACTGCAAAGCATTGTTAAACTGATGCTCAATTAGTGTCCCTTACAAACCCACGACACCTGCCAGGAGCGAAACAGGGGATTTGATTTTGAAATCGGAAATTTTGAAATCATAAGTTGGATATGTGCACGATCAGACCCCAGTTTTACGGCTCACGGTTAAATTTGACTACAGTTGAAATTACATTCTTCTCCATTACTTTATCTCCATCTCCATCCAATCTAGTCTAATTTTAACTGATAACTGTGGAACTTGATCCTGATAGGTACCGCAATAAATCTGCAGTTTTAATCATCAGTCTTTCATCTTTCCCCTGTTTAATTTAATGCAACTTTTGAAATTAGCAAGCGGTGTGGCCAAGTGGTTAGAACTTTCGACTCTGGGAAGCCAGGTCGAAGGTTCGATCCTGGTACATTATTATCATTATTGTTATTATTACTGTGACACTTATCTTCATTGCCTCTCTTCGCCCAGGAGTAAATGGGTACCTGGCCTGATAGATGACTCCTGAGTGCTCAGTAGTTGCTCAGATGTTACTTCTCCCCAGGGAAAGATGACTGATAAATGGTTAGTTAATAGGCTGGGGGTAATAATACTGGAAAGTTAAGTGCTCTGAGCGGCTTCACTGGATTTTGCGCTATATGAGACACATCATTTTCATTATTATTATTAGAATCATTCTAAAATGAATTGATTTAATTGACGGAATAAGTGCGTAACATCGAAATCTTTCTTTTATTCCGCTAGGAAAACGTTTATTGATAAAATGCAGCAAAGCGAACAAGATACAGTAGAATTACTGAAAACCAGAGATTGCAATATCGTGAATTTAGAACATTTACTCGCGAGTTCACAGGAAGAAATTGAACTTCTTCGATATCAAATACGGTAAGAAAGCTGATACAATTCTGAACGCGTTTCTACAGTTCGATTAGTTCAAACATCTGAAACGTACTGATTTAACCCCTCAGAATCAAACTGCGGAACTGAGTCCTGGATACGCGTCGCTTCAATTATATACTTAATATGTGTCTAAAACTATTGAAAATCTTTTACGTTGACATTTCGGATAGAGTGCTGCTACTTTTATTCAGAGATTTATTTGAAATGAATTACAGTAATCATTACAAATGAATCCATGAAGAAGAGTTCTACCCAAAACATCAGTGTAACAGATTTTCATTGTTAAATCCTAAAATATTGTGGTCGGTTCTTCAGTATCCACTACCCGGTACATAGACTGTGACTTTTCTGAATTGATTTCGACGTCATGTGATAATTAGGATGGAGCTCCCTCTATCATTAAAGTTGTTTCATATACGTGTACTATCAAACTCACTTAAGTCATCATTATGTTGACGACTTACACTTGATAGAAAATTGGAAATACGCTGAACGAAATTTCAGATGACTTCCGTAATTTGACGACTTCACTTAAGTTTCTTCAGTATTGTGTTGACAAACGAGTTTGATTGTATTTATGGGTATTTTTTAATCACATTATATGGTTGTAGATATATAAAATATAGGCTGGGACTGGCTTGTTATCACGCAGTCTGTCGATGGCATCGTAACCAATGCTTTCGAGTTGAGACCGAGTTTTTGATTTGATACAGATCAGGATTTCAATCTGATGACCTGTGAATCTGACTGGTTATCAATCTATACTTTAAATCGAAAATATTCGTAGAGTAGCCGTGTTAACCAGGTTTAAAAATAAGTAATGAGGCGAGTAGTACTGTATACCGATATGTTAACTATTTATTTGACGCACGAGCTTTCGCTTCTAATGAATAGAAGCTTCATCAGGTGAATGAGGTGACTGACTCATTCACCTGATGAAGCTTCTATTCATTAGAAGCGAAAGCTCGTGCGTCAAATAAATAGTTAACCTATACAGTACTACTCGCCTCATTACTTATTTTAAATTGAAACTAATTCAAATTTATTCTGTAAATCATCATCTGTAAATCCTGACTGAATTTTGTTGTGTGTTTCAGTCGAACGGAACAAGAATGTCGTAATCTAAACGAACAAATATCGATGTATCAGGAATCGTTGATAGCCAAAGACGAAGTGGTCATGTCCTTAACGAATCAACTGTTCGCTTTGGAAAACGAACACCAAAATAACGACGATCAAAACGCGACGAACAAACAAGTTTCAATGAAGAAAAACAACGCGGAAATATTAGAAACAGAGCTCGAAAAACTGCAGGTTCGTTTTCATGTTAACCCGTCACCTGACCTATCTTCCTTCAGTGGGACCTCGTTACAGCGAACTTCAAGGGACCAGAAAATATGTTCATTATAACCGATAGTTCGTTATATCTAGTATGAAATTAATCAAATTTTCTCACTTGGGACGAAACTCAATATTTTTTATAGGGTATGAATTGTTGAATCCAATTTCCTTGTATCGAGGTTCAACTGTTTTTCTCTAAATGGTTTCACCAACGAATTGTTTCACTGCTTTTATTAGACAAAACATGACAACCTAAATTCAAATACTTATTTCGTGAAAACCGTAACAGATAGAAACTTGATCCTATGTTGGTTTTGATTTTAAAGAGGTTTATAATGGAAGAGCGGCAGATCGCGATCTATTTTCATAGTTCAAGTTGGGATTCAAGAGTTAAAAAGCATTGGAAAGGAACTAATTTAACAGAGAGTTTGGGACCTTGGTTCTGAATGTTCAACTGAAAAATACTTGAGAATTGAAAAAAGGCGAATAATATCTTATTTTGAAAAAGACTTATCTCATAATTTTCAATATAGTAGCGCTTATAACATTATATTACCTATATTGGTTGTCTAACAACCAATACAGACCCCTAAATATCTAAATGGCCAGAAGGTCTATATCGAGAAGTAGATTATGGTAAAATATCCGAATCTTAGGCAGTGAAATAATTGATTAATAGTTTATTACTGAACGTATCATTACGATATGTCAAATAGTTGGGTCTAAGTGAAGTGTATGTTTAATGATATTGTGTATTGTCAGGACGAGGTGCAGGCTTATGAGATTCAGAACAAGTTCTTGAATATTGAGATTATGGAATTGAACCAATTGAGAAGCGACAGTGAAACTAGAGAGTCGTATTTCGAGGGGTAAGAATCGAGTTTGCAACGAGCTGTGAATATACTTCGTACATTCGCCGTAAAAATTTCCGACAATTCTGTGATTTCAGGAAGTATGCGGAAATGGAGGCACGTTATTACCGGACTCATTCTCGGCACCTTCTGCTTCTAAACCAATTGCACACTCCGCAAAGAGGTAAGAAATTACAAGTCTATTCTTACAGGGTTTTGCAAGTTTGAGCTTCCCAGGTTTGAGTTTAATATTTTCTAAGAGAAGACAAGTCTTAATAAATAAAGGCCTTAAGCATTAGCTGTGGACGGTTAAATCAGAATAATCTCTTAATTTCATTTCAAATTCGGCAATAAAGGCTTTTAAAAATTTAATTTCTATCACTCTCTTGTATACAATAGAATTTCACCGTTGACAATAATCGTGAGTTGGGGCTTGTTTCAGATATGATACAACATGTCTCACAGGGTTTTTATAGTTATACAATGCCCCCAGTTAGTAGAATATTTTGGTTCGTTATTCAAATTGATCTTCAAAAAAATTGGCAGTTTATAGTAGATAGAACCCACAATAAAAAGAAAAAAACTATCTTGTAGCTTAACGTTTCAACTCAATTCTATGAGCCATTTTAAAAAACAGTTAATGTTAATGTTGGCAGTTAATGTTTAGACTCCATTCTCAGAGAATTTTCAATAACGAAGACAGTTGATGTTCTGACTCAATTCTTTGAGCTATTTCAAAAACTTAGAGAGTAGTGACGTTTAGAGACTCAACTCTATGAGCCATATTCAAAACTAAGAGCAAAAGTAATTCCCTCATATAAGCACTTATGAGAATTTCAAGACCCTCAGAGAACGCAACTGGGAGAGTAAATTACTCTTGTTTATTTTTTTTCTCATTTCGATTTGAACAAATTGATTGGAATATTTCCTGTATTATTAAATGTATGGATTTTTTCCAATGTAAACACACTGCCTGAGTGATATTTTGACCAGCTGTTTGTGGTGTGAGTGCTGTGAGATTAGCTGTAGTTTATCGTTCGCTGTTGTTGCGATCAGCTGTTCTCACATTGTCGTCTGCGGTGTACATATGAATGATATACACTCGATTACAGTATGAGTGACTGGTTCTCCTCACTCTATCTGTGTTACTCGCTGTAACTGCAACAGAATTGTGTAATAATCACTGAAATCAGAGAATTATTACGTACATGTCTATTGCAGTGAAGACAAACTAACTGGGTGGTATATAACTGTTCATCAATGTTTAAGGATTACTGCTTTAATTGTCTATGGATTTCTGTTGTAACAACACTGGGACAGACTTTAATTGTTAATTGGTTATTAGGGAATGAAAGACCTTGCACACAGGACACCAGTACCGTGTGCATTTCAGCACACGTTTCATGACAATTGTCGTTAGTGTTTTTCGCACGAAGGTCAGATTTCAGTAAACATTCATTCACAGCGGACTGGCAACACGAGACTAAGTTTAATTTCGAAATATGATATGTCGCGTTATCGGAAACGTTTATTTGCCGATAGAACGAAAAACGGAAAAACGCAAATCGAAAAACGCGATCGATTTTAAGCCGGAAGAATGGGCGATAATTGAAGCGGACGAAGAAACGAAATCACAACCCGAAATCGAAATTATTACAACAAAATGTTTACGAAATCTTAAATACAAAATGGAGGCGTCGAACAATAGTGGTAAAAAGTTCACGGTCGATCAGCAGGTGAATAACGATATTTTAGACGGATATTTGAAATTCGAGGAAGATTTCGAAAGTAACAAACACGAACATTGCGGAGACGTAGTTAGTCGTTATATCCATAACCGCGGCCGGATTCGACCGGTTTATACCGTTAGATTACAGCGAAATCTGCCCCTGAAAGAATCGGCCACGACTGCCCTGATCTGGTCTCGAGATACCGACGACGAATCCCGTCGTAGAATACGAAATGACGATGTGAGTGAAAGTACGTGTGAACTTTCGATAAACCGTCGAAAACCTGAAATACTACACGAAAGCGAGGGCAAAATATTGATGCCGGTCGCGAGATTCGTGCGGAAGTTTTTCTCCCTGAAAGTCGACGAAATATCGAGCAGTTTCAGCGATATGCGACGAGATATCGACGTCAGAGTCGACGAGATACGAGAAACGGCGAGAGGTTTATTGGATTTAAACGAGAAACAGAAGGCAGGATTAGACGAGGGACGATCCGTGAGGAGGATGTTTATCGATATGGTTACTACAGGTAACAGTGTCTCACTTTCTTAACGAAGACGGATGACTAAATACCTTTGGTAGAATTATGATCAGTTACTAATTACGACCGTCTCATTCTCAGTGATTTCAACTATTCAGTGAAATTAGTTACTAATGATGATGACTTTCTCATTCTCGATAACTTTGACAATTCAGTAAAATTATGATTCGTTTCTGATGAAGATCTTCTCATCCTCAATGACTTCAACAATTCAGTGAAATTATGATCAGTTACTAATTACGACCGTCTCATTCTCAGTGATTTCAACTATTCTGTAAAATTAGTTACTAATGATGATGACTTTCTCATTCTCGATAACTTTGACAATTCAGTAAAATTATGATTAGTTTCTGATGACGATCTTCTCATCCTCAATGACTTCAACAATTCAGTGAAATTATGATCAGTTACTAATTAACGACCGTCTCATTCTCAGTGATTTCAACTATTCTGTAAAATTAGTTACTAATGATGATGACTTTCTCATTCTCGATAACTTTGACAATTCAGTAAAATTATGATTAGTTTCTGATGACGATCTTCTCATCCTCAATGACTTCAACAATTCAGTGAAATTATGATCACTTACTAATTAACGACCGTCTCATTCTCAGTGATTTCAACTATTCAGTAGAATTAGTTACTAATGATGATGACTTTCTCATTCTCGATAACTTTGACTATTCAGTAAAATTATGATTCGTTTCTGATGAAGGTCTTCTCATCCTCAATGACTTCAACAATTCAGTGAAATTATGATCAGTTGCTAATTACGACCGTCTCATTCTCAGTGATTTCAACTATTCAGTGAAATTAGTTACTAATGATGATGACTTTCTCATTCTCAATAACTTTGACAATTCAGTAAAATTTTGATTAGTTTCTGATGAAGATCTTCTCATCCTCAATGACTTCAACAATTCAGTGAAATTATGTTGAGTTACTAATGACGACATTCTCGTTGTCAATAACTTTTGACAATTGGGTAAAGCTATGATGACCATCTCATTCTCGATGACTTCAACAATGCAGTAATATTACGTTTAGTTCCTAATGACAAACTTCTCATTCTCAATAACTATAAAGATTCAGTAAAATTATTATTGTTGGTAAATAGGATGAACTGATTCTCGATGGAGTCTAGAAGGAATCATTCGTCGATTCATCGTAGACATATTTCGTGGTATAGAAATCATAATAGAATTATTGTAAAGCAGATTCCAGTAATGACGTATTTGAGGTTGAGCGAATGTGACACTCCTCTCTGACACCTGCTGCATAACACTTCATTTATCATCCAACTGAAATATACATGTGTTACAGCTTCAAGCATGGACAAATATTTTGTGTGATTATTGTGAAACATTCGATGTCGGGATTCGTGATATCTCGCCCTGGATACCCTACACCCGAACCCCGGGCCACTCCACCCCTAAAATTGTCTTTTTTATTTTAATGTATCCTGATAAGAAAATAACGAAAGCCGAAGTGCTTGAAATACGGACATCGACTTACCTCGGAAGACAGGCCGTGTCTGTTACAAGATTCTGTACTGATTAGCCAAATAAGGGGTCGGCCGACCGTGGTGTATGAGAGTTATACGTACACGAATAATCAATATATTGGATTTGTGAACATGCTGAAGTTATGTTAAATGTCTTTATAATTTAAGGTGGAGATGAATGTAAAACGCAAGAAATGGTTAGTCAATTGTTAGAAGATGCGATGGAAAGCGAAGTTCACAGTAAAATTGATCATATTGACTACAGGTAATACCTCAATAATTCCGAGCAAATTAAAAAAGAGTCTTGAGGCCTAGTGGCGCATTTGTTACTTAATCTGACAAGTCTTGATGTTAAGTTAGTTATAGAACAAAGAAGGGCTTTGACTTATCATAAGAGGCTCAGGGTATTTTCTTTTAAAATCTGACTGATCTTTGAATATTAAATTGGCAGCTATAGAAACAAATATGGTGACTGGTATAGACTGTGTTTAGCTGATTCCTGGAGACTGTACTTATGATCGTATTTTCTTTGTATTTCGCAGCTCTAAAGAATGCGATCGCTACGGTTTCTATAAACCCATGTTCGACCTGGAAGACGATGCAGTTTTAGCTCGCGCGAAGCAGTTAGAACGGAACGCCGATGAAATCACAAAAACAATCACGGTAAGCTTATCGCTTATCTCTGATTCTTCGGGTCTACCAAAAAATTTTGAAATCAGTTGATTATCAGTTTTTCGGTGCCTTCAACGCTTCACCCAATAATTGCTTTAAATTCTTGAAGAAGTTAATTTTTCATTTTATTCACCTAGTAAAATTGCAAAACTGATGATATACAGTAATTAACACCAGAAATTTGTGGGGCACTCAAATAACCACCTTGTAGTGTAATGGAGTGCCGAGTTATAGATATTGTCCCATGAATAAAAACCCAGAGTAGATTTGTAGAAAAAGTTTATTTCCTAACGGTTTCGAGGTTAAAACTAAACCTCATCTTCAGGGGAACAAAAAAAAATTATACAAATCTACTGTGGGTTTTTATTCGTTAACTATACTGAGATTTAGATCAGTTCACTACAGTCATTGTCATCTCTTTGTCAACATTGACACTTAATCATTTCATTCTCTGCTCATGAGAATTCAGTTTTCATTGCAGCAATTGCTCAGATTGGTTTAATTAGAATAATTGGACGTATTTAAAAACCTGATTCATATCACTTCAACTAATTGTATCTACCGGGTATATCTATGAAATTGAATTGTTAGGTATGATTTGAAAAGCTGCAATTTTCCATTGAATGCCTGGATAAATCAACTGAAATCGACTTCAAAATTTTGGTATTGATCAAACCTATTCATTCAAATTTGAACATCTGATGAATTTAACTGTATATGTGGCATATAATAACTAGAATTCATTTGTGTGTTGAATTGACACTCATGTGCAGAGCCTGAATGATAGCGTCAATACGCTTGACACATACAGTGAAAATTTGTCATTTTATCAAGTAAAAACCCACAATTGATATTAAAACGTTTATTGCCTGATAGTTTCGGAGTTTAACTCACCTCCATCATGAGAGAAACCCTAAATGATATAATAATGAATTACAGTAATTTAAAAGTACAGTTGTTTGATCTTAAAATAGGGATTGTCCCCGTTATTTATTTATCTGGTTGGTAAAGTTCGTTTGATTTTTCGATTGAGTGTCCCTTACAGACCCACCACACCTGCCGGGAGCGAAACAGGGGGTTTGATTTTGAAATTGGAAATTGAAATACAGGCATAGTTGTGTGATCGGCGGTCGAGTTAACAGAATTTTTTTTTTAAACGGAGTACATAATTGGAAATTCGGTTCCGGTTCATCCAAACAGTCTTCCATTCAGTCTGAACCGGCAAGTGACTGATTGGGAAGTACAGCTGTACCGAGTAAGGATATTACTGCAATTCATTATTCTATCATTTTGGTTTCTTTGATGGTGGAGTTTAGATAAACTCTGTAACTGTCAGACAATAAACAGTATAATATCAACGGTGGGTTTTCACAATGGAACCTAGATACAGTGAACTTCATAGGGCCAGAAAATCTGTTGGTTATAACTGAAAGTTCGTTTTATCCAGAATAACAATTATCGAAATCTTCCTATTTTGGATAATAATCGTGTTATTGGATGTCTTGTAAACGAGGTTCCACTATACTTGTAAATTCTAAATACAAAAACTGAGATTGATAACAGTCTTCCAGTCTTGTCAAATTGTATCGACGATTTATCCAAATGACAACTTTAGATCTTGTGTGGATTGATTCGGAAATAATGTTTAGGGCCAAAAAATAAGAGATGTCTTCAGTAATGTGATGAGCACTTAGTCAAGTGTGACTTTACCTGACTACGACCACTATTAAGAGTAGTTTCTACTCTTTTTAAGACCTCAACTACTGCCAAAAATATCAAAATATTCTCAAAATCGGAATAATTTCTTGTTCTAGTTTGATATAAAATTACTCTCATTTGTGTTAGAAAATTACTACAATCAAGAGATATCAGACAGTCTGATCTGCTGTGTGAATATTAAAACCTGTATTTTAAAATCTGTATTTCTGGACGGTTTTGTCATATTTTCAGGATCAAGAATCTGAGACGTCCGTGAGGGTGAAGTGGGAGAATTACTTTGTTAGTTTAGGAATTAAAGAGATGACTCCGAGTCTAGAACTGAAGACTTTAATTCGCTCAGGAGTTCCATATGAATATAAAGAGAAAGTCTGGAAAGGGTAAGAGTCTGACTTCAATAATCGGAAATATGCGAGTTTATGTTGGCGCCATAGGCCTCAGGGCTGGTTGCTTAGTCGCAGCTTAGACTTACGACCAGTCCAAAACTAACTTAGTTCTATAGCCAATCTAACAACTTACTTAGACTCTTAAGATATAGGACCACTTTCAGACTTAAGTCATGATTGTGCAACTGGCCGCGGGACCCGTTCTTCAGTGAAGTTTGACTCAAAATAATTGGCTCTGGAGTCGAATTCTAACTGAGAACTGTGGAACCAGCTCAATTCAACACATATGAATTCAAACTACAACTTTTAACTTTCTCTTTTTTAACTTTTGAACAAAATTTTTAAATCTCTAACTCTGTCAGAATGTAACGTACAATACTGTATGTCAGGAGGGCAAGGATTGAGTTCCTGAAGAATTGTCTAATAGTCTGTGTATTATCGTTTTAGGTGTATAAACATGAGAATTGGTAAATATAAAGAGATGTACGGACCGTGTTATTATTCAAATATTCTATCATCAAAACTCAGACAGAGTAAACACAATCCAGCCGCGAAACAGGTACCGGTTTTATTATTATATTCACAGCTTACTGTCCAGTTACACAGTTTCCTTATAGATTTGATTTCAGGTTGAAACCGCTTCTCAACAACTCTTCTCTTTTATGATAGTAAAAGAATGATAATAATCTTATCTACCGTTCTGGATTATGATTTTACAATGGTGATACATATGCATAATTTCAAATCGGAGGGACGCGTAAAGAAACGTATAAATGATTACAAGAGCTTCATGCAACCTTCATAGACCCAATCAAACTCTCTTTCACACCACACA